>NC_134501.1:426458-521458 GCF_040206685.1 Ascaphus truei
TGTGTCTGTGTGTATATGTCTGTGTCTGTGTGTGTGTCTGTGTGTGTGTGTAAACCGTTTTCTTTCCAGCTGCTTCCAAAATAAGAGGGTCACCTTATTATTGGGGTCGTCCTATACAATCGGGCAAATATGGTAAATCCTGGTGATTGATGTCTCTTGCACATAAGTATAAGTCTTTTCAGCACTTTTTGAAAGCTCTCTTGGACATTTTTGCAATGTAAAGTGAGGCTTGGAAGTTGTTTTAGTTACTTTACGGTCTGCATTATGTATGTCCTATGGCAGGGGTGCTCAACCCTGAAAACCTGACCTTTGGGGGGGGGGGAGGGGGGCTTGAGGACTGGAGTTGATCATCCTGTCCTACTGCATATTAAAAACTTGGCACCCTCCCAATTTTCACTGACGAAATCACAACTCTGATAACGTTATCAATGAAGGGGAAGACACAAGACAAAGGATGAAACATGTTGTGGACTATTTATTAATGAAATTAGTATCCGTAAAGTAGCAATCACACACAGGATGGGAATCAGGTGGTCCGCCACTGCTGAAAAGCGCTATTCTCAGCTTCAAGACACCCCCCCCCCCCCCCAAGTGCCCAAGAAACTTAACCTGGAAGCAACACCAGTAACTACACTGGGTAAGAGGATTTCAGTAGCTGTCCAATAGGAAGCAGCAAACGATGACTTTGTGGCTTTCTATTGGCTTAACTCTGGAGGACATTTAAAAACAGTAAGTACACTGGTAAGTATCTTGGCCATCAGGGGGGCCCCAAAGCTGAGAATAGAGCAGTTTAGTTCTGGAAGGCTTCCCAGTTTCCCCCCAAAAAATCCCATGAGCAGTAGAGATTGACACTCAAAGATTAAAGCAGCAGAGGGGCCACAGCACATCACGATCTCATGACGGCTCTTCGGAGCAATCGTATGATGACAGCATTACTGATGATACAAACTGAATTGGAGTCCTCTTATGGCCAGCACACAAAAGGTGCGACAAAACGCGTCCTGTTCTAGAAAATTTGCAGAATGTCTATGAAGAAGCCACTACGTCATTGGGCCCCTGCAGTGCCGGACCCTACCACGTGGTGGCTATGTTATAGGACACTCCAAAAAAAAAAAAAAAAATCACACTATCAATGCAAAAAATCACTTTGATCTTTAAAGAAGGAATCTAAAGACGGATAATTTCTGTCAATCAAGAGTTTCCTTCACTCTTGGCTCACCAGGAATTGGAGGGCGCTACAACCTTGGGCAAGTCATTTTATATCCCTGTAGATCAGTGGCTTTCAAAATTACCCTTGGGTTTCATTAGACAGCAGACTATAGGAATAACCAACACATGTGCAAAGAGATTAAAACAGATGATTAGAAATGGTATATGAATGGGATATTGGTTAATTGTCTCAACAACGTGGTTTGAGAACCACTGATGTACTGTAGATATGAAAATCAAGTTGGACCAAGTATACCTTGTGTTTGTATTACTATACAATTTACAATGCTGTGTATCTGCAGAGGAAAAAAATCATTATCAAACTACAAATATTTTATAGGAAAGGCGAGCATTTACACAATGCTCTCTGCAAATATCATATTTCAATTAAACTTCTATAATATTCTCAGTAAGAGTCATTTTGCATTTTCATTATAATAATACATCTCTGAGGTGTCGGATGAATGAATTACGACTGCAGTAATGTGACCGGTTAAGTATACATCTATCAATACTGACATCCTAATGCATTGTAAGTAAGAGGTGAAATCATGATTTACTTATCTCTTCTGCTTTCAGCTGGAATTTCATCAACCATCATTGCCTAAATGATATGCTTAATATCTCAAAGACGAATAGGTGTCCATCACAAGACCATTGAAAAACTCAATGGAGTAGTCTCATTTATTTCACACAAAAAATAACTTGTAAAGAACTTATTACGGTGGCTGGCTTCCAAAACAATTGTAATAACAACTTTTTGGGGTCTCTTTGAAATAGAATGCTAATATTTACTAAGCAGTCTTCTGCTATAAGGTATCATCCAACACTGGAAGACACCTTATATTTCGTGGACCTAATGATATCCAAGGTTTCTTGCAACACTGGAAGGTGTCTTATGAGAGAAGACTGCCGAGTCAAAATACGGTATGCCCAAATCTTTTGCTGTTGGATAGTGACTGCCTCAGTTTGCGAGCGAAAGAGGAAGTCCTACTGTTCCGGTTTGATCAGGCTCACAGGTCTGTAAAGGCTTAACTGAACACATAAGCTACTATAAGATATTACATTACCTATACTGCTATTCGGTCTACCTCACCATAACCTATAATTATAAAAAATGGCACAAGGCAGGGGTGCCAGCTGTCCCCCCTTCTATTCGCGCTCTCTATAGAGCCCATAGCGGCAACAGACAGACTGCTTCCGGACATCCGAGGGATAGATATCGGAAGTAGAACATACAAGATTTCATTATTCACAGACAATGTCATCCTGACACTAGCTAACCCCGTGATCTTGCTACCTAATCTGATGCATTCTCTGGGGGAATTTGGCAGACTATCAGGTTACAAAATAAGCACAAATAGGAGGCCCTGAATCTGTCTCTCCCGGGTCCAGAAATGCAAAGCTTGCAACAAAAATGTAAATTCAAATGGCGAAATTACTGCCTTAAATACTTCAATATCTCCAAACACTATGAATCCTTTTACCAGGACAATTACCCTTCCCTATTTGGGAAAATCAAAAGGGACTTACTGGACTGGAGCGACCACCACATCTCTTGGTTTGCAAGAATGACACCTGTAAAAATGAACGTACTCCCTAGACTACTGTATCACTTCCAAACACTTCCAATCAATATCCGAAGGGAACAGAAAATAATACAAAACCACATTTTCAGATTTACAGTGGCGGCCGACCTGAGTCTAAGTCGGCTAGATCCGCGGCTCTCAGATTATCCCGGTTAGGTGCGGTGTTTTGTTTTTTTCGCCTGGAGTGAACTGCATTATTTTCGCGCTCGTTATATTAGCATTTTATTCTTGCTGTCTGCAATACTGCAATGCCGTGCAAAAACTCAGGGGGGCATTTGCGAGCTGTTGTCTTGGAAGTCTAATACCTTCGCGGTTCAACCTACGTCAGTACACAGTCTGTGTGTGCGCGCACGCAGTAATTGTAAATTTGCATATTTAAAGTATACATGCATTTGCAGTGCTGTGCTGCAGTACAGTATAGTATGTCTCATTTGAAAATTGTTGAAACGCATAGGCGTGTACGGTACTGTAACAGTGTCACATTTCGGCATACAGTATACAGCGCTCTCCCCTCGCTCAGGATAATTAACTGCACTGCAGGATATTTCAACTTCTTATCTTCTCTACAATGCAGTATATCTCTCCCACACCATTCCTTTGAACGTGTCTATTTTCAAATCACATTCCTGCTTGACAGCAGGTGATTACTACGCATTCGCTTGTTACTTCGCCCACCACTGCTTGAGTGAGTGACCAAAAAAAAAAAAATTATTGTAATTTTTTTTTTTTCACAATCTGTGCTGTAGCTTTTGACTGCGACCCTGTGCGTTTGACTGCACATGGTTGATTTGTGTGCTTTTTACATACTGTATTTTGGGGTGTATTATTATGATGAACTGCCTTTTGAAATTAAAGTATGTCTTTAGCTTTGAACTTCATGCAGCTGTACCCTGTAGCCCCCTCCCCCACGAACGCTAGCACAAGGATTTCTGAATCTTGCCATTGTGTTCTTAATCCGTCCATAGTTGAGCTACAAAGCCTCACTGAGCCTGCGTGTAATCCTTTTTGAATTGAGAGCTAGCTGCTTACTGCGCATGAGTCACCCAAACCCCCCTCTCCACAGTCGTTAATTTTCTGAATCTTGCCATTGTGTTCTTAATCCGTCCATAGCTGAGCTACAAAGCCTCACTGCGCCTGCGTGTAATTCTCTTTGAGATGGGAACTTTGAGGCTTCGTTTACGGCAACGCTTTGGAAAATCCCTTCTCGAATTTGATTTGCACAGAGCATCACCTCTCTATGCGCCTGTGTGTACTCCTCTTTCGGATGGGAGCAAGTTGATTCCTGCTCATGCGCCTGTAACTTCACCCACCACTGCTTGCTTGAGTGCCCCCCAAATTTTTTTTTTAAATTATGATTTTTTAACAGTTATTTTATCCACAAGCCTGCAAAAACAATCTTGATATTACGATATTCAATCTGTGCGTTTGCCTGCACGTGGTTGATTTGTGTGCTTTTTATGTACTGTATTTGGGGGTTTAGGGATCAAATTATTATGATGAACTGCTTTTTGAAATTACTGTACTCTACTCTATGTAATTTCTTTGAACTGCTGCACAACTAATCCTTCATCCCTCCCTCACGCACACACAAACTCTTATCAACAGATACCTCCACAGAGTCATTAATTTTCTGACGTTAGTCATTGTCTTTTTAATCTGTCCCTAGCCGAGCGTCAATCACCTTCACTGCACCTGCGTGTACTCGAATCCTCTTTGAGATGGGAGCTTGCTGATTACTGCGCATGACTCACCCAACTTCCCCCCCCCACCCCCACAGTCATTAATTTTCTGAAGCTGGTCATTGAGTTTTTAATCCGTCCCTAGACGAGGGTCAGTCACCTCACTGCGCCTGCGTGTAATCCTCTTTGAGATGGGAGCTAGCTGATTACTGCACATGACTCACCCCACCCCTCTCCCACAACCCTTTGAGGCTTTGTTTACGGTAACGCTTTGGAAAATCCCTTCTCGATTTTGAAATGTAAATCTGATTTGCATAGCATTGTGAGAATTGAGAGTTAAACAAACCATTAACTGATTCATGTTGTTTTGTCATTCATTCTTATTCATTGGTGTACTGTAGGGGTGGGGGGGGGGGGTGGGTGTTGTCAATGATTATGATTAGCAGGAATGTAAATAAATATTTATTTTATTTTATCAGGAACCAAAAAATACAAATATAAAAATAATCATGAATAATACATAATGCAGTCTTTATTACGTTCTTCTGGCAGATTGAAATTGGATAAACATTTAGAAAACATTTGCAAAACATGGATAAACATGAGTAATGCACATTTATAAGAATATTATTTAATAATATATACTGTAATGTATTATATATATATATATATATATATATATATATATATATATATATATATATATATATGCAAACAAACAGAAAAAAGCAGCGCCCCAAAGGGCATATATAGCAATGAAAAAATATATATATAATAAAATATAGATTAGTATCAGTGCCTGCGTGTCAGTAGTGATGTAATGTGATTAGTAAACATATATTCATAAATACTTAAACAACACATTCTATAATGTGCAAAAAGTGAATAAACATAATATAAAATATTATAAAAAAAAATATATATATATTATATTATTAACAAAAAATGTTAACCATAAAATATATAGAAAATTATAGAAAAATTATATAGAAAAAGAAGTGGATAACCAGTCCTTTAAAGTTGAAGTCCATCAAAGATGTTAGGCTTAAATACAGGGGGTCTCCGGCTGCTCTCAAAGGATGAACCACATCCTATGAAATCTGTAGAGGAGAGAGAAGAGAGAGCGCACGCCCCATAGTGTGTAACTGTATATTTAATAAAGGAAATGGAGGGGGGAGGGGGGGGGGAAAGGAATCGCACTCACAAGGATAAAAAGGTTAAAAGCGTGTCGTGAATAAATCACCACCATCCGGCTCTTGCTTGTCTTTACTTGTCTTTTGATGTTGCTGTCAGGATACAAACGATCTCTGGTCATCAAGATGTTAAATCAAGCGTGGAGCAAGGGAACCGGCATTAAATGGAGTCCTCTGAAGATCTCTCAGCTGCGTGGCCTTTGACTGTTACACACACGAACCGGCTTGTTCATGCGCAACGTGATGACGCAATGTCCGTGACGCGATGCGTGATGCCGCTCCCTGACGCGTTTCGTCACTCTCGGGCGACTTTATCAAAGGGTAGTAGGGAAGCGGCTGAACTCATGCATTATTTATACAGGAAATTGTCCTGACAGCCCGCAAAACACAGCTGAATGAGATGGCTAAAACGAGATGGCTAAAACGAAGGCTAATCAACAATAAAAGACTACATTACAAAACAAATATAAGTACACAAAATAAATATTAGATAAATTTCATATTGACATAAATATCAAGACATATACTATTACTAAATAACATAAGTTATAGTAATATATTTTTTATGTCTTTAACTGGTTCCTTATTCTGTGTACAGTACAGTAGTTCATTGAGAGAAGAGAGGTTTTGTGTACATCATTACTGCTGTTTATATACTGTACATTTGACTGTACAAACAGATTAGACTGGACATAACACCCCACCTCCCCCCAGGCCACCCTTTTTTCCTGAAACGACAAGAAAACAAAAAATCAGTGCAGTTATGTGCGTACTGTATTATGGCATTGTGTGATGTGTAGTACTACTGTAGATGGCTGGTGCTGCTTTCTCTGGAAAGAAAAAATTGAGCAGTTAGTAGGCAGTTACTGTAGTACTGTCAAACTAGTCTATACTGGAACTACTGTACTGTATACTCTGACTACTGTTAAATACTATGTGACCAGATGGCTGGTGCTGCTCTCTGTAAAGAAAAAACTGTAACTACTGTATACTCTGACTATTAGGAACGAAAAAATCTGTGCCATACTTACCTGTAGCATACTGTACTTACAATACTACAGTACAGTACTACTTTCCTGATGCTTGCCCATTACGCTCGATCACAATGGGCAACACAGTCGCAATATGGTCTATATATTTATTGCAGCGTTTATTGCAGCGTTTATTGCAGCGTACATCGTTCCAAAAACTCATTATGCCTTTCAAAAACTCGTCCTTTTTGGAGAGTTTCACCACTTTCCGGATATGGTCCTTCACCTGATGCCAGACCATTTCGATCGGATTGAAGTCTGGCAATCTGTCATTGGAAAAAAAGGACAATTAGTTTAAGAGACACAGTGGGAAAAAAATGAGACACGGTTACCGCACTTACTCCGCTGGCGTCTTCACCCAGTTGATACCGCGCTCAAGGATATGCGCTGTTGACGCGGTGTGCTTCGGATCGTTGTCCTGCTAGAAACGGTGACCATCCGGGAACTCGCGTGTGATGTATTGCTCTCAAGGACAATGTTGTCTTGGAAGAAAGCTTAATTCATGATTCCTATAGCAAGAAAAGAGATCAAAAAACTGCACAATAGTACAGTACAGTGCATACAGTAAGGCTGCACTAGTAAAGTACAGTGCATAAGGCTACATTATATTTGATATATTTTACCTTCAAAGATGACAATGCATCCTGGTCCACGCCTAGAGATGGCACCCCACACATGCAGCTTCACGGGGTGTTTTGGCCGCGGCTTCAAAGATATGCGGCCTTTTTTGTGGAATGCAAAGGTTGCAAATCTCTCCAGCGACACAGTAGACTCGTCAGTGAAGATGCAATCCTGGAAAGTTTCTCCACTGTCGATCCATGCCTGGGCCTGGACCACTCTTTTTATTTTGTTTACATCCCGTATCATGGGGTACGCTCTGTAATGACAAGGAATAAATCATTTTAGTGGTACAGTACAGTTTCCTAAACAACACTTTTACCTCCTGTACTGTCCAGTACTAACCTCACACGTCCATATTTCCATCCAATGCTGCGTCTCATCTTCTTTATGCTGGTCTCGGATACATTGAGATTGTGAGTTTCCTGCAGAGTGTATTTGACCCTTAATGCACTCCTCTCATCATTCTCCTCACTTATTTTTTCCACCAGAAGAGTTGTCTCCCTACAATGTAAAGAAAAACAATCCGGTAAGTAAAAATATTAGAGACAGTAGATCAACAGGATACAATATATTGTTCTATTAATATGCAGCAATATACAAAATATATATACTGTTGTAATATAAATATAAAGATACAAAATATATATACTGTTGTAATATAAATATAAAGATACAAAATATATATACTGTTGTAATATAAATATAAATATACAAAATTTATATACTGTTGTAATATAAATATAAAGATACAAAATATATAAACTGTTATAATATAAATATACAATATATATACAGTATACTGTTGTAATATAAATATAAATATACAAAATATATATACTGTTGTAATATAAATATACAAAATATATATATATATACTGTTGTAATATAAATATAAATATAAAAAATATATATACTGTTGTAATATAAATATAAAAAATATATATACTATTGTAATATAAATCTACAGAAATAACAAAAATATTAGATACAGTACTGTAGATCTACAGTACATTATTTGATATAATTTTTTTTTTAAAAGTTGCATAAATATACTTAAGCGTTAGTTACCCTTGGTGCCCTTTTGCGGTCTCTGTTTTTTCCGTGTGCATTATAGCTCACGGTGGTTGCTAGCACAACGAGGCCAGAAGTAGCTAGCCAGCGTTGGATAGCAGCAATTCGGTGTCCGCTCCTGTACATCTCCTTCATTCGCATGCTGAGATCCTTGGAAATCTTTTTAACAGGCAATGCTGCGAGTAGAAAGAAATACAAACACAAGAATGTATATTCGATGTTTAGTCGATGTGTATTCAATGTGCAGTGAATCCACAAAATGGATGGTGTATTTATACGGTAATGACTCACAGAGTACGCCCACTTTCAACACCTGTACCTCGCCGCCATTCATAAAAGGTTACACACTTTGCATAGCCCACCACTCGATGATCTTAATCTGAACTTTCCCGTGTCCAGATACTGCATTGTGCCATCTGCTTGGGATCGGGATCGACCCCGATTCTACGGACGCAGGAACCCACTCGCCTCTGCCGTGCCTGTCATGCAGAAAATGCTAAAGGCGGTTGCCGTTTCCATGCCAAGGCAAAAGCGACAGGCTAAGGCCAATAAAGAAAACCTTCTGCTGACCCCAAAGGCTAAGGGTTTTCATAGATGTCAGCCTTATTATGTCAAGAAGAAATACGGTGATGTACTCTCGACGCAAAACGAATGGCAGCCAACCCATCGAACCCGCAGACCACTTCCTCCCATACGCTTCGACGACTCCGCCGTCGACTCTCCAGTTCTATCTGGCGACGCTGCCGCTGGTGCCTCTGAAATCCACGGGTCACTTTCTCCTTTGCTCTTAGACGACTCTGCTTCTCGCCCGGAAATCCAAAGGTCACTTTCTCCATCCCTCTTCGACGACGCTGCCACTTCTCTCCATGGAACCTCCATCTCATCCTCCGTTGCACCCATCCACCCAGATGTCCACACGCCATGCGCAAGAAGCAGCTCGTTAGACCGGATGCTGAATGGGATAACTGTGGATATCCTCGGGAACTCTATTGTGCTAGCAAAGATAGATTTGCTTCTGGAGACCATGCTAAATGTGGAGCAACGGATGCTACATATGGATCAACGGATGCTAGATATGGATCAACGGATGCAACATATGGATCAACGGATGGATCGACGGATGGAGAAGATAGAGGCTGACATAACGGGTATACATCATTTGCTCTGTGTTCATGCCCCTGTTTCCCCACCGCCGGAGCAGGAGGGTGGCATGGATGTGATGAATGGGAGCATCGACCCCCTTCCATCACCAAGCGCACCCCCTCCACCAGAAGATGTAGTGTACATGTATGCCGTTGAGGAGGACATGACAACCCCGTCAAGACCACGCCAGGAGACAGCATGGCGACCAAGACCGGAGGAAAGCTTCCTCCCAGACAACCTAACATCGCCCGTCGCCTCAAGCACACCCGCTCCCAGAAGACCTACATTCGCTCGCATCGATACGGTGCCCGACATCACCCTGTGCGATCTGCCACCGGCACTCAGGGGAAGTATAGGGTGATGAGTGCTGGTGCACCCCACAAGTATGCCTTGTTACTTTTTAAGCACCATGTGCCCTACTCGTTGTACTGCGACTGGGCCTTCAGAGTGAGCTACGAAGGAAATCGCGTAGAAAGACCATTCTGGAGGAAATGCGGCGCTTTTATACAATTACAGATCCTGTAATGAAAGGCGTTCGAGACTGCATTAATGGCGTTTTGCGCCATGCAAGGAATCGGCCATGGACGGACAATCTGGTGGACTTTCTGGTTTAATCACGGGTACTGTAAGACCATACTGTTGTGCTGAACTGTACTGTACATGTTTTGACCTGCTGTACTTAAATAAAGGGGATGTTGTTGTGTGTTTTAACTTGTATTTATACAGAAATGTTTTAACTTGCTGTACATACACACAGGACCTGCACAATTCCAGTCCCGGAGGTCCGCAAACAGACCCGGTTTTCAAGGTTGTCCTGAAAACCGGGCCTGTTTGCTGCCCTCGAGGACTGTAGTGGTGCAGGCTGTTTTGCACACCATCCCAATGTATATGTTTTTCCTTGCCGTTCTTTAATAAAGGAGATGTTGCGTTTTGTATATTTTATGAATAAAGAATTTGTTTTTATAACATGTGACTGTAAACCATACTGACTGACTGTAAATGTTTTTACTTTCTATGCATAAATGTTTTCACTACTGTAGCAGTAAACCATACACCTGTTGATGTTTTGAATTGCTGTGCACTTAAAATGTTTCTACATTGTACAGTATTTGTAAATAAATGTTTTTGTACTTACTCCACCAATAAAAGAACATGTTGATTTGTTTTACATTGTTCCATTGGCTCCTTTGCTACTGTAACAAAATACACACACACACAAACACACACACACACACACTGTAAGGTCCGGGGGAACACCTCTCCCTAAGGGGGTTCCTCCCGCGACTTTGCTTACCCGACACGCGCAGGCTCTGCTATCTCGCCGCCACGAGCAGCATTCTCCTTCCTCTCCTTCGATCCCCGCGGTGGTTGCAGAACGCGTGCATGTACGCGCAGCACCACGCACTTTTACGTCCTCCTGCAGGAGGCGCTCCCGCCCCCAGCTCAGGCCGTGCGTACCTCTCCCGCACCGCGCACACACCTGATGCGCGTGCACCGCCCACAAGCCTCGCGTCAAGCTATCAGCTGTGGCAATCTCTCCTTCTCCAATCCCTATCTTCCTTGGGGCCGCTCCCCCGTCACTCCCCCTCTTCCTATTGGTCCTTCCTCCTATTTATACCCTGCTCAGCCATTCCTTCTTTGGCTGAGCATAGCTTTGTGTGACCTGTGTTACCCACGGTCGTGCCTGCCTTAGTTCTTGTCTCTTTTCTTCCCTAGTTATCCCTTGTGTACCGAACCGGCTTGGCTGTGGACCCGCTCTGGACTTCGACCCTTGGCAAACCCTCTGACCTCCCGAACTCTCCGACCCTTTACCTCGGCTTACGGATTCCGACCTAACCCCCGGCTCTGGACCCCAGGCTCTCGGTACCGACTATTCTTCTGAAACTTCCTTACACATCCGGCGAGTATCTAAACTTCATCTTATACTCCCGCACAGTTCCGGACGCCTACCATCCACTTTCCAGGCGTGTCCCCGTAGCTGTGGGTGCAGGTGTACCCTTCTCACCTCAGTTTCGGGGTCCCTCCTTGTCTGTGGTGAGCACAGCGTGACACACACACACACACACACACACACACACTATTTAATTTATGGTGGGTGAAACGGTGACATCGTATAGCATATACAAATATTACATGTGAGCACATTCACATTTGTTAGACAGGTCTGCAGCCCTGCTTTTCTCCATTATCACCTAGTATACAGTGAATAATATGATAATGGTGAAAAGCAGGGTTGCAGACCTGTCTAAAACATGTGAATGTGCTCACAAGTAATATTTTTATGTGATATATATACACACACATACACACAGGTTTTTTTGTACAATCATTAATCTAACGTAAAATCTACCACCACCTACACCTTAAAATGATACTTTAATAAATACAGAGCCTTTCAGGGGTTGGTGAGCTCCCCGCTACCCCACCCCACGCGATGATACATGGATCTACATATAATGATAAAGTCATCATTCAGCTCAATGAGAGTTATAATACCTGATAACACAACCCAAACATGAAGTTTGTAATGAAATGGATGGGAAAACAGTTCCCTTAAGCATCGGAAAGCTATAAATAAGCTGTGCTTACTCAATTTATATTTCACTTCATTACCGACTTCTGCTAATCCAATCTATTTTTACATAGCATTCGTGAAGACTGCAATGAGGAAAAATAAGGAAATCAAAAAGTGCTGCAGTTTAATTAGTTCATCAAATGTGAGCAAATAATGAAACGCAGAGATGGTTTATGTGAAAATACCTTGAATGTAATTCTGTGCTGCCATTATTATACTTGCTGCCTCTTTCCCAGATCCCAAAGTCAGGAACACGGTATGCTCTTTCTACGCAGAAAACAAGATTCTGAATAAACGACACCTGTGAAAGATCAGAGCAAGAGAGAAGTTGAGAGAGAGAAATTGAGAGCGCACGCACGAGAGAGCAAGAAAGAGAGCGAGTAAGAAAGAGTGAGAGTGAAAAAGAGCGAGCGACATGAAAAATTAGAGGGGCAGCCTCTTAAGAAACAATTGCAATTTAATATATACAGAGTATGAAATCAAGGAAAATGCAACAAGCCCGTTTGGCTGCCGGATAGCCTGTAATGTGTAACAATCTTATAAACAGACCAAGTTATATTTAGTAATGAATATGCATGAAATGTATACTGGAAACAAAATAAATATAAACTACTCCCCAGGGCAAAAACTGCAGCTTCAAAACATGCCAGGTATTAGGGATAGCCATACATCAGCACAGGTGGCTCAATCTGTGGCCCAGTCAACGAGTGAGCCACCTGTGCCGAAGCAGGGATATCCTTAAAACCTGACCTGTTGGTGGCCACCCCTGTTCTACATTACCAGTTAGGTTCTTGTTGGAGTTATGCAGCAAGGATATGGATTTAGAAACAAGAAGAAAATGCACTTGTCTGTGAATGATAAGGGGAAATAAGCAAAACCAATCTCAATGTAATAGCTCGACTGTCTGATATGCCTATAAAATGCATTTTTACAAGCAACATGGCAGAAATTGGTGCTGTAAATGGAAATAAAAGCAAAACGAATAGGGTCTTTTTATTCCCCTTTAACATTGTTATTTAATCAAACAAACAGATAGATTTGATAACAGATGTATACAAAGGAGGCTATGGCAAATTTAAGTAAAATTGCTGAAGCTAAAGATAAAAAAAAACAATAGGCAGGAGTTTATCAGAATTGTCTAGCAGAAAGTATATTAGTGTACGGTTCATACTTCAAGTAAAATTGCTATAGTCAATGAATAACTTGGCACAAATACAGTAGGAAATAATGAACGGCACATTGGCCCATATTTAGCAAGCAGTGCTATGCCATAAAATAGCTTACAACTCCATAAAACACTTGACCGCACTGAAAGGTAGTCTTACGGCATAGCACTGCGTTGGAAATATGTCCTATTATTAAGCAGCCTTCTGCCGTAAGTCCCCATTCCGGGGCTAGAAGATACCATATAGCCCATTGAAGTCAACAAAGAAGATGACTGCTTAGGAAAGATAGGCCAGTATGAGACCAGAACTCACTAACAGTCCAACATGTTAACCTTTCAATGAGCTGCAAATATTCAACAGTTATCAGATTTGTGAAGGGGCTCACGTTTTACACAACTCTATTGGAAATCACACATCTTGACACAGTAATATATCTGTCACTCTGCATACATGCTTATTAATAAGCTGTGAACGATGGTGACAAAAGTGCTAATTGATCTTTATTTTAAAATGGAAGAAAGCTGGTAAACTGTAAAGCCAGCCCTTCAAACTCAAAACTGTAAATGTTACTGGTATCTATCCCTCTCCACCCACCCCCCCTTTCTCTCTCTCTCTCCCCGTCCCACCTTCCTCTCACCATTACCCCGCTCTAATCAACTCTCTCTTCCCATCAACGCTTTTTGCCCACACCCCTCTCTCTCTCTCTCCCTCTTCCCATCAACCCTTTCTCTCTCTCCCCAACACCCCTCTCCCTCCCACTCTGGGACAGGAAGCAATCAGGTAGGTGTAGGGGCGATCGGGTGAACGGTTGTGGTTGGCTATCAGACGGTTGTGGGGGCGATTGGGTAGGTGTGTTGTTGAGCTGGCAGGTGTGGGGGCGATCAGACTCACTTGCTCACCAGAGCAGCGTCTGTCTGCTTGCCTGCAGCGGACAGTCTGCTAAGCGGGAGTGGGCCACATGGCAACGCCTTGTGAGCTGCATGCGTATTTGACAGTCCTGCTGTAAGACTAGATGTATTGTTAAGGATCTATCGCTGTCTCTGGGGAAGAGAGAAGAGAGAGAGAGAGCGAGAATAGAGAGAGAGAGAAAGCGAACAGAGAGAGAGAGAAAGCGAACAGAGAGAGAGAGAAAGAGAGAACAGAGAGAAAGAGAGAACAGAGCGAGAGAGAGAGAACAGAGCGAGAGAGAGAGAACAGAGCGAGAGAGAGAGAACAGAGCGAGAGAGAGAACAGAGAGAGAGAGAGAGAGAGAGAGAGAGAGAACAGAGAGAGAGAACAGAGAGAGAAAGGGATGATGGGGAGAAGGGGGAGAGAGAGAAAGGGGTGATGGGGAGAGGGACAGAGAGAAATGAGTGAGAGAGAGGGACAGAGAGAAAAGAGTGATGGGGAGAGGGGGAGATCTTCATTATAAACTGAAAAACTGGTCGATGCATAGAACAGCCCTTCAGCTGAGATGGGTGAGTCAAGTACGGTCAATGAATAAAAAAAGGCAAAGAAGTAGTACAGCTCAACCCCGTTATAACGCGATCCGTTACAACGCGAATCCGCTTATAACGCGATGCAGACGTGGCTCCCAATTTTCATATTTTTTAATACTTTACAACATGATTATTGGTATCGTAAATACTTTATTGTACAATGCATACAATTGTACATTATTTGTAATGCGATCCGCTTATAATGCAATGTGTTTCTTTGAACCCCAAGCACAGCGTTATAAGGGGGTTGATCTGTACTATTAAAATGTAGAAAAAGAGTAACAAAACAGACTACAGCGTGACACTATGTATAAAAACAAACTGCAAAAATAAGTGGTCTGCTTATCTGTGAGCAAGTGGAAAGTATTGGGGCCAATCTTACAGACCTCGAATCATAACAGCAGGAAGACTAGCAATCTTGGAGTCACGTCACCATTACCTTGTGGAAAAGCTACAAAGTAACTGGCAATACCAAGGATCTTAATAACTACAGATGCCTGCGGAATATGTGCACAAGGCAAACAAGACACGCAAAAGCAAAATATTACTCTGAGAATCTTCACCAGAATACAAACACAGCTAACTTCTGGAAGGTTATCAACAATATATTCCAGCCTTCTAGCCATCAACATTTTATAAATAAATAAATAACTACACCCAAAATGAACCCGTGTCCTTTAACATACCCTGATTAGATGTAAAAGGAGGATTAAGATCACTTAGAGAAGAACTGAATATATTACTAGTGTATGTAAACCACCAGTATCCTCAATCACTCATACAATATTAATGACAAACGTTTGTCATTCATTTTACAGTTATTCGAAAATAATTAAGGCCAACACATTCTTATATGTAAATTGTTTCCCATTAAAATGAAAGTACGTCTATAAAGATGAGGCTATTATTGTTCAGTATAGCTTGAAAAATAAAATCAGTGTGTGTTTTCAGGATATTGTTGCTGGGCACATTTCTTTCTTCTACAGTACATCAGGATATCCCTGCTTCAGCACAGGTGGCTCAATCAGTGGCTCAGTCAAAGACTGAGCCACCTGTGCTGAAACAGGGATATCTCTAAAAACTGATATGTTGGTTGCCCTTGAGGACTGGAGTTGGCCAGTCCTGTTCTACATTAAAGACCGTGGGCAGGAGGCTGTCTGAGGTCCTAACACTACAGGCAATACTGAGCATATGTCCTAATCTGCAAGCATTACAAGAACTAGGATGTTTTGCTCAAATATCAGTATGCTTCTCTAAGCTTGTAAAGTAATTGCCAAAAATTAATGACCCTTTTCATTAGCTTTATAATTTATTGTCATGGAGACCAGTTAGATTTCTTTTTTCTATGGTTGTGTTGATGTGAATAAAAAAAAAAACATTTGAATAAACTTTTACCCAAATACATTAACCATTTATTTTAGTGTAACACAAGTACCGCTTCATAGATCTTCCATCGTGCAAGTTGCTGAGATATATATGCAAAATTCGTATTACAAGACAATGCTTTTCTTGAATCACTTAGTATGAATGTAAATCCTTACATACTGCTGCGGCCAAGTTTATTCGAGCATTTGCCCGTTCTTGGCCGCAGCAGTAGCCTGGCGCGCGCCCGAGGGTGACGGGCGCGCGCCGAAGCAGCGGAAGAGCGCCCTCCGATCGGGGCGCTCTCCCTACCGCTGCCGGGTCCGCCGGGTCCCCCGGAACCCCCTGCCGCTGTCCCGCGATCGCGGGACACCAGGGCTCCCTCGGGGAGCCCCTGGACGCGCGTGCAGGGGGCGCACGCTCCCGAAGACGCGTGACCGCGCGTCTATGACGCGCGGCACGCCGAGGGGCGGCCACTAGCAAGCCGGGAAATCTCCCGGCTTGCGGTACCGGCCACACTTTAATAAAGTGTGTCGGTAGTGTAATGTACTCATCGAGGTATATTGAAGATATAAATCAAATGGTATACTGTACTAAATGGAAAATCAAGTGGTTAAAAAATGTATATCAAAACTGTATTAGTTTTCAGAGGCACAGTTTGTTTGTGCACAGAGATGAGCTGGGACATTCAGAGCCAGCTACCAACTTGGGTGCCACCGTGTCTGCTCAAACGGTGGAGATGAAAGTCATAGAGGATGTGTCTGAGGTGTCAAGACCATTTGGACAGGAGGGAAGGACCAGTATCCACGTCCTGAGATCAATGGACGCTATTTTCATGTCCATTTGCCCCACCAGACTAGCAGGAGCCTGTCACCGTGGGTGGCATTGAGGGAACAAGGGTCAGAGGTGCCAAATTGCCCATGCCCCTTGGTTCATTCAGATTTCCAGGTAACCCTGTTGTGTCTACCAGCTTGTCTCTGATTGGCGGCAGAGACATTTCTCACGCTTTGGATTGGGCTATAGTATGTTTTGAATGAAAGTCAGAGGTATTATAACCCCTTGCGCCCATTAGATAGTGTGGTTTTTCAGTGTTCTCCAAGGTCTCTCAAAGTTTTCTAAGATTCTAAGCAGCGTGTGAATTCCAGCCCTTTGAAGAGAGAGGGGAGCTGTGGCATTTGGAACTGCAGGTTGATTTCGGATCCAATACTTTTTAGGGGAAGCTTTGGATTGATAAACCCTTACACCAAGGAAAGTATAGTTTTTCAACTGCAATTCCCAAGTAAGTGTGTATTTTTGCTGTAGTTTGTGCAACATTGTGTGTTTGCCTTTTCCTGTGAATAAATTTAAAATTTATTTCATTAACTTGCTTTGCTCAATGCATAATCCTGGTAAAAAAGTGTAAATGGTCTGGTCTCCCGTGACACACGGAGCTACTCATATGCATCGTTGAGGTGTGTTTTAGGATGGGTTTTAAAGGTGGATAGAGAGGGTGCTAGTCGACTATTGAGGGGAAGGGCATTTCGGAGGTATGGGGCAATCAGTGAGAAAGGTTTAAGGCGGGAGAGGGCTTTAGGCACAAAAGGGGGTAGACAGAAGACATCCTTGTGTCTGTGTCACAGCAAATCATGTGGCTGTAGATTTTATATACAGTGACATGTACATTGTTCGTGCAATATAAGATGACAGATGTAACCAGCTTTATTGTATCTACTGAAGATGCAGAAAAACACAGAATATCATAACTCGCCAGCAAGAACCATGGCTACATCTGTATTTCATTACCATCACACACAGTGCTCCTTAGGAATGCTTAATTAGAGATAATGCATTTTTTTAAATTAAATATCCCAGCCTTTATGTAAATGGCTTGATGCATATTGACTACAATTGTAATAAATATAATTACTGGACACAGCAGTTCTGGATAGAATTAAAAAAAATTGATTGAGCTTAATGGAATTGGTTGTAATTCTGTACCTCATCTGTGTTGTAGATTATCTGCAATCCAGAGGATATCATCTCCACCAGGTAAAGGAGAAAGAGCGACACAGCATTGATCTAAAAGTAAAAGGGAAAGAAGATGGAGGTTACTGACAATTAATCGTAATCTTTTGTCTGATGAATGAGACTACACAGGACCAGCGTGCTAAGGGTTAACATGTGCTTGATCTTTGTTGAATAGTCAACCCCACCCACTGGAATGTTAATGAGCCATGGGTACACAAAGGAAAGATCTTTTTGTTCACACCATCGTACATCTGCGTTGCCCCAAAGACGCACAGCCTATGGCGCAGCCAAAGGGCGTGAGCTGTTTGCTGCCGTTCGCTGATGTTAGTTGATGTTAAAGCTGCTCTATTTCTATCAGAAACTCACAAGCCCTTTATCCCCTGTACCCAATTTTCCTACTTTATCTGTCCATGAAATATCTGTGAAGTGACTGTATAACCCTGTTCTTTTATTGTAACCATGTATTATTTATAACTCTGTGCCCAGGATATACGTGAAAACGAGAGGTATCTCTCAATGTATTACTTCCTGGTAAAACATTTTTATAAATAAATAAAAACACTCTTTTTTTAAACATTTTTTTGAATAGAGATACATCACATTACAGTACACTGTTTACGTTTTAGAAGATACAATATCTAGAAAGGAATGTTAAACAATAGAGATGACCCTTAATTGTCATTACATCTATCAACTATTCTAATCTTAAAAGGTGTCAAAGCGTAGAAATCAAATCAATGAGTCAAGGGTTCAAAAAGTAACAACATGAGTTTATCTGTACCAAGGCACAATTGGGAGACAAGAATTCAAAAAGAACTCAAGCCTCTGAAAACATATTGCTTAGTATCACATTTTTATACATTTCAAAATGAGTAATACACCCCTTAAGGGGGCTGGCTTAGAGATAAAAAATATATGATGACATACAAAAAGACATATTGATACCTAAATATGCTACATACGCTATATTCTTATACTATATACCATACATGTGGGCCGCCCTTAACCTTGTGACATAAGGGAGTTACTGTGTCCAGCCCTGTGTGTTACTGTATCTGTCAGATAACAGAACCGAAAGTCAGCAGAAATATCTAAGGCAGGAAAAACCTCTTACGAATGTAATTTCAATTCTTGCATGCCTTGTAGGAATTACACAAGGGTGGGTTACATCCAGGAGCGATACTCTGCAGAATCAAACATTCACAGAAACAAATAAGCTTACATACAAGCAAACACTCAAAATGGCGGTTAGGCCAAAATGGAGGTGATGATAGCTACACACATTATCTCAATCTTCACAAAGGCATCAGTCTACATTTCGTTCTGATTTAGTTGCATTAATCAGCTTTGATATTCCCTTATCAGTATACTGTATAATGTAACATCTTTACCCATTTTTATAACTTAAAATCTAAGTAATTCTACAAAACTTTAAACCATAGACAGGTTGCTTCTACCTTAGGCCGTGACCTAATGACCTCGCGGCGTCATTTGATGCCGCGTTGCCATGGCGACGTGTCTCCAGAAGCAAGGTAAGTGCAGTTTACAGAGGCCTTCGCCGCTTCCCCGGCACTTCATTTAAGTGCCTTCGGGAAGCGCGCAAGGCCTCTGTAAAAACCGCGCCACACGCAGACAATCTCGCGCCCCTCCTGGGGTTCACGCTCTTCAGTTTGTGCACCACTGTCTTAGGATGTGTCCATAGTGCCAGAGACGGCATGAACAAACACTAACACGCCGAAAACAAACACTAGGACCCCAATGTGTTTGTCTATAGTGCGCGAGCGGATGCACAAGCACGACCGGAGCTTGGTGAGGGCGAACCAGCTCCGTGAGGTCACGACCACGCCCCCCAACACACAAACCCATCGCACAAACATGTAATGGCCTTAGTCAACATCTCCTCTGGTTGGTTGGTTTCAGGGTTCTGTGTTTGTATTACAGCTTTACGCTGTTTTACCTTATCCCACAAATTAGTCACCATCCCAATCTGGCTTTCCATGCGTTTTGGCTAGATCCCGAACCAACCAGTGTTAACTTGAAAATTCTGAGTAACTCTAAGAACTTTTCCATGTGTTGAACTTCACTATTTTCCAGGAGCGGCCCATGTCAACATTTTCCTAATAAGAGTGGTTACTAATTATCTTTTTTAATGCCGCGCTCCTTTGGAGGATTATTTACCTTCATTTATATCTTAAATTGTTATTTTGGACTGTTAGAACTTATTAGCCGTTGCAGTGTGGTATCTTGTCATCACGTGACTCTTGGTATTTACATGTTATACCATATTAAACTAGCATCATATAATATGTAAAGACAATCTTAAATATCGCATACCCAAATATAAAAAAAAAATTCAGCAAAGTCCTGAGCCGTGATGCGATAGCTGCAGTCTGCTATTTCTGTCTATCTTTTTGGTCATACCTAGCTCTAACCCCCTAGTGTCTGGGGCTTCTCTGGTGGGTTGCCTGAGAGTAATGCTGGAGGACTTTTGAGCTACTCATCGGCAGGGGGGCAACAGGGGGCCACCCTCTCTACTGGATCTTTCCTTTTCTCCGTGCTCACCCGCCGCCCTCTCCTCAGTTTCCCTGGGCCCAGCTTTCCCCTCAATTACCCCACTCCTGTAGCCTTCTCCTTTACAGGGTTTTGCTCCCCCCTCTCTACCTCCCCGGCCTTCTCACCCTCTCAAGGACCACTTGCTCACCTCCTCCCCATCTACCGCAGCCCCCTACACAACACCCCCATACCCTCCCCGTACACCTGCATCTCGGAGCCCCCCTTTCAGTCAAAGACCTCCATTTCAGTCCCTTTACGTTAACTTTAGCAGGGCCCTGTAAAGTCTTCTTCTGCGGTTAGTTCTTGCGTGTCCACAGCTCAGGGCTCTCATCCGGTGTCTCCAGCAAGTCAACTAAGCAAACCTGATGCTTCAGGCCGCCACAAAAAGGGAGAGATCAGGCACCGGGCTCCCATCTTGGGTGCCTCGCCTGCAAGTCTCCTGATATCACCAATAGCCTCTCTCTCCTCTAGGATTTAGTTCCGGGCTCCGTGTGGACAAACACCAGGGAGGGGAGAGAGGAAAAAGTATTGAGGGAGCATAAAGGGGGGGGGGGGGAAGAGAGAACAGAGAGCGAAGAAATAGTCAGGTCAGATACTTGCTGGTTTTTCTTTGTGTCGGTTCCACAGCGTCTCAGAGTCTCCCCTCCCTCCGCAGTTGCCACCTGAGGGGGGGAGGGACGTCTCATCTGCCGTCTCTCCACGATCACCCATCACATCAGCTATACCTCCCATAAATCCCTCTGCTCTCTCGTATGAGGTTAACAACTTTGTTACCACCTCTGTGAAGATCTTTAGGGTCGTTGGATGCAAATGTTCTCTTCTGATTGTAATGTGCTGTGCATACTCGTCCAAATTCCCTCCTTTTTTGGAAAACTAGGACTGAAAAGTCTTGGAAAATCATCAGCCGTTTACCATCATATTGTAGTTGTTGATTCTCTTTAAAGGCTCGGATGATGTTAGTCATGTCATTGAAATTTAGGAATGTTGCAATGATGGGTCTAGGTTTTGAGCTTTGTTCCTCTTTGAGTTGTCCCATCCTATGGACTCTCACAACATTAATGTGTTCATCTTTGCTTGTAAGGTCCAATTTATCAGGCAGCCATTTCTGGCAGAAATTTAGCAGCTCATTTGGTTTTAATGGCTCTGTGACCACTATTATCCGAATATTATTTCTTCTAGAACGGTTTTACAGATCATCCACCTTTTCTTCTAGGATTTTATTTCTCTTTTGCAGGTCATCCATCTTTTTGTTTAGGGAGCCCAGGGAATCTTCCACCATGCTCACCCTGTTCTCCGCTTACTCAACTCTGGAACTCATGGCCACCTATGAGCCCTGTGTGTGCGGGGGAACAACCTGGAAAAGTACTGAGGAATAGCTTAGCTCATGATACAGCACAACGATGTAAACCTCATTCAATGGACAATAGGTTTATCCCAGTAATATGTAGGGCTCGTGACCTAGGAAAAGCCCGAATTAATATCAAGGTATCCATGTATCATTGACTTTTAAGTCATCGTATGTACCCATTTATTTGTACAGGCTGTCCTCGGTTATCCAACGGAATCCGTTCTGGAAGTAGCGTTGGATTGCGAAACCGTTGTAAAGTGAGTTCCATGTTACTCAGTGGCGGTGAGCGTTGGATAACGCATTCAGGCGTTGAAAAATGGCCTAAGGGTTGCGCCATTCGTTGTAAAGTGAAACGTTGGATAGCGAAGACTACCTGTATTTGTAATTTCTGTGATGAAATCCATTTGCATGTATTACCCTTCTTCCACCACCTTTTCTCATTTCTATATGTTCTCACCCTGCTCTTTCAAAAATACAAAATGGAATAATATATATATTTTTTTTATAATACCCCAAACAACTTCTCTTGCCTTGATTGTCTGTAAAGGTAAACGCGGTCACGAAATTTCACAATAAGACCCCTTTGCCCCATTCAAATCTATCAATTATTCCAGGAAAGTCCACGGGAAGACGCTTTACATTGATGGATAACATGTTCGAGTACCAAAAATGTTGTAGGAGACAGTGACAGACATACGCTTGTGATTAATATATATAGGATCCCATTTTTGTTTAGGATGGGTTTTAGTACCTTAATCACAGCCCTTTCTCACCCCTGTTCTGCGACAAGTCTTTAATTGGCTATTTGAATGCAACGAGTGGGAATTAAAGCAGCAATACTACACCTGCCTCCCACCCCCTTTCTTTTTTTCTTGTTTTATTTTGGAAAGCGTGACACAATGTATAATGCTGCATTCTTACCCAAGCTGGCAATCGTTTAGTGCTCCTGTTATAAATCTGTAAACATCCGAACTGTGTACCCAGTGAAGTGGCTGCCTTTCAGTTTCTAACATAAATGCTTCAGATCCCTTTACATAATTTGCTTGCAAACTGTACTTTTACATTCTCTTGCCCAGAAACAGGGAAATTGCCTCAAATGTATACAAATAACAGAGTTTTTGCCAAGAAAAGAACTAGAACAATATAAGTAATGGCTTAAACAGTAGGCTGTATCTGGTGATGCAAGTCTGTTCTAACGGTTGATAATGGAAGCATTAAAGCCACCACCTGTAGCGAACCGCTAAGTGTCATTCTTTCAGGACCGAATGATACGATGTTACCATATTTATGATTAATTTGTTTTCATGTTATGTTAACGGTTTTCTATGGTACCTAACTCCCATGTCACAATCACGTGATCGCTCCGCCAGAATGGCTGGCACACAATGGTGCTTATCAGGTCAAAGGCGGACACAACCAGCTTCCTTGCTATTGAGTCTATTATAGGAGCCAATGCTGGGGATGTTAGCTAGTGGAACGCATATATGTTCCAAAAACAGCGTGTGCCAATAATGTTGCATTAATATTTGTTCGCCAATAAATGCCTAAAAGCGAAATGATCGCAAGGGTTCCTGGAGTTATCAAACAGGCAGTGTTCTGATTACTTAAAATACAAATAAGAATTTTGGACACCAAACCTAAGATTGTTACTTTAACACGTGGACATTCTTAGTGTTGTCAACATTCACCTTTTCATTTGAGAACTATTTGACCCTTTCAAAATATAGTGAGATCCCCACAAATGTTGTCACCAAGGATTTTACAGTTAGCAATACAGAGTGGCAGCTGCGATAGTAACAGCTGACAGCTGACAGCTCAACTCACGTTATGTAATCTTCAGTGAAAAGAAACAAATGTTACCTGGATATGAGCATATTCGTCATAGGACAATATCTCGTCCCCAGTGTCCACGTTGAAAATAGAATGAAGACATTTCGATGGGCTGGGGTCTTGCTTAAACTGCTGAACCTACAGTATGAAAAAAAAATATATACAATTACATGTGACCCAGAGGAAATTCATATTGTGCATTTTTATCAGTGTGCCTACAGCATTAATTTCTGTGCAGCAATTTAACTACTTCAGTAAGAAGGTATGCGTGTTGGACATTGATTCATTTCAATGAGAAGGATTGCAAAGAAGAGCGGGTCACCATGCTGATCCTTTCATCATGTGGTAACAAAGGAGTGAGAGGGAGTAGGAGGTATGATGCCTTTTATGGGGCGAACAAGTACAGTAGTTGATTCTGAATGTTACAAGCTTTCGAACCTCTCAGGTAATTAAGGGGTTACTGGTGTGTTAATGGGGTGGGTGAAGGATGTACTGTACTCCCAGTGCGGGTGGTTAGGCCTCTTGGGTCGGTAGTGGGAGGAGTTAACCCCTTCATTACTTTAGCAGCAGTAATACCAAGGTAATGAAGGGGTTAACCCCTCCCGCAACATTCCCAGTAGGCATAACCACCTACCTTGGAGGAACTACCACCTCCACCCCCGAAAAACAGGTAGTTTGGTTTAACTCCTTCATTACCTTAGCGACTAGCCGCTAAGGTAATGAGGCACTTTTATTTTATTGACATAGTATTTTTGCAGGGGGTCTTAACCGCATTAATTTCAGCCACTGGGACCCCGTCCTTCCCGAGATACAGGCCCTGGTATGAGGTGCCAGTATTTCCCTGCACGTTTAATTCTCTAACGTCAAGTGACATTTAAACGTGGCGGAAATACTGGCATCCCATACTGTGGCCTGTAACTCAGGAAGCAGGGTATTCCCGGGGCTGAAATTAATGTGGTTCAGCTGCGGAGAACCTATGCTTCAATAATATGGTCATTAAAATAACAGCAGCGTGATCGCCTGTTAGAGGTGCGCAGAGAGAGGGATTGATTCTGTCTACGCTCTCACTGCACGTCTCTTACAGACTGATACAGCCCAGTAGGATTCACACAGTGGGAGTCCCATTCAGAAGCAGAAACCTCCACTGTGTAAATGCTGATGAGCCATTACACCCTACCAAGCACTGTGCCACAAACGCTCAACTTTCCTTCCACAGTTCAAAGCACGTGTTGCGGCAGGTTAGAGATACAAGTGACTGCATCTGTACATCCGGGATGTTTCCATAAAAAAAAATCCTACCGCTTTTCAGTTTGTCAAAAATTAAATCAGAATATAGCTAGTGAAAATATTTACATTGTATGTATGATGTGCCAACATTACGCTGAACCACTCCCTGTCCAGTAACACATTGTATACAATTGGCTACTATCCACCCACTCCTGCTTTAGGGCTTTCTGAATTACTCCCATAGAGTCTAAAGCACTTCAGGCGACAGTATTTTTAATAGGTTTGAAGCACGGGTTCTCTGGAGCTCCTGGGACTTCGTCTTCCTGAGATACAAACCTCTGTAGGTGCTACTGGTATCTCTATGCAGTTTAAAGCTCCTGCGCAAAGTGGGCAAATAGGAAGACACGAGCGATCACATTGCAGCTTCCTATTGGCCTGCTGTAAATCCAGCCATTGTACTAACGGGAGGCACGTATCTTGGGAAACTGGGGGTCCCGGGAGCTGAAATCAATGCGGTTCCGCTCCGGAGACCCTTTGCTTCAATGCTATTTATAAAAAATAAATAAAGTGTAGCCTGATGTGCCTTTTTAAAGCAGTTCCCGCTATGGACCTACCTTCATTTTTGTACATGGGTGGGAAGAGGGATGTCCTCAGAGTTGAACCACTTTAATTTCAGCTCCGTGGACCTCGTGGCTCCCGAGATGCATATAGAGAAATGTAGCGCCGGTACCTCTTGGTTATTTAAATCCCCCATGTCATGTGGGCCAAAAGGAAGCCACAACGTCACACAGCACAACTCCTGTTGGCCCGTGTGACCTGGTAGAATTTAAGCACCATATTCCCCCCTTCCGCCCCCGCCGGGGATGGTACTGGTGCAGAAAACTTCCATAGTATTTCTGGAACCAGCACGTTTGAGCGCTATAAACCCCTGCTTCCTAAACCATATAAAAGAAATGTGTGCGGGGGTTAAAGAAAACTAAATGAGTAGGGCAGGGGTGGACAACGCTAGTCCTCAAGGGCCACCAACAGGTCAGGTTTTCAGGATATTGCAGCTTCAGCAAAAAGTGGCTCAATCTGTAGCTCAGTCAGGGCTGCCGACAGGGGGGGAGCCAGCCGGAGGTGGTGTACCGGGCCCTGCTGCAAGTCACATGTCACTGTCGGCAGCCCTGTGTGACAGAAAAAAATGCCGAAATGCTTGGTAAATAGTAGCAAAGAGAGGAGAGCCAATCAGGGCCTGTCTCATAGGCGGGGATTAGCAGCTAATATAAGGTACTGCACTGGCGGGAGAAACGTGTGTGAATCTTCCTGGCTGTGCAGCTTCTTATTCAAACTGCACGCGTACGTCACTACCTAACTGTACTGTATTTGCATTACTCGCTGTACTGTTGTGTGTGTTGTACAGTATACTGTACCCTGTGCTTGTCTCTTTAGTGTCTGTGTCCCTGTTTCAGTGTATATGTGTGTGTCGTGCGTGTCACTGAGTGACCTGGGGGGCCCATACTCGCCCGCCCCAAGCCCATACACAGCTCCCCCCCCCCAGGCCTTAGTCAGCCCCCCCCGGTCCATACTTAACTGAACCCCTCAGGACCATACTTAAAACCTCAGGCCTGTACTTATCCCCGCTGTCCCCAGGCCCATTTTGTTGAAAATATTAAAATAAACAGATTGTATTGTAATGTTTTTTTCAGTATTCCAATAACAAGAAAACATTTAAGTAAAAGTTGAGACCTAATTTTTTTTTTTCATGGTAGGTGCGCTATGGGTTGGGGGGGGGGGGGTGTGGGTTCTGCTCCTTCCATTTGTCTTGGGCCCCAAGATTTCTGTTGGCGGCCCTGGGCTCAGTCAAAGATTTAGCCACTGATTGAGCCACCTGTGCTGAAACAGGGATATCCTGAAAACCTGATTTTCTGGTGGCCCTTGAGGACTGGAGTTGCCCAACCCTGGAGTAAGCGGCACTGCTGCATTAAGTTTAAGATATTCAATGTAGGTTTTTCAGCATGGCATTTAAAGATATAGTAGGCATTATTACCCCCATTAGCGCGAGTTAACACTAAATAATGCATGTGTTATTTCCTTAACCATTGTTTTGAATGGTCCTATTGTTAAACAATGCATTAGCATTAACACGATACCTTCACGTTAATGGGGGTAATTTCATCTGCTCAATTTGTAAGTGATGCTCAACAATTTGATAGAGAAAATTGATAAGTAGGGATGAGCATCTCGGCTGATTCCATTTAACACAGGTTGAACTCAATGAACATGTCTGTACCTCATCTACTATGTAATGGATACTGAGACTCCTACCATTTCCCATCTTTATCAAGTAACAGACCCCCTTAAGTACGCTTTGGTGATCAATGGGCCAGAGAAGAAAAAATAAAAAGACAATAGAAAAAAAAAACCATTATGGAAATAGTCCACAATCCATGGAAGACACCCAGTTCTTAGTACTCACAATGGCTAATCAGTGGGAGTTATTGCATTTTGCTTTCTAAGCAGTTTTAGCAAACCAGAATTTTCCATTTGCTTGTACGGTAGTTGCGCAAATAATAATTTGATTGATAAATATACAGACTATATTTATGGAACCTTCTAGAGCAGGGGTGCACAAACTTTTTATACTGTGCCCCCCCGCCCGCCTGCTCTCCCCCGCCCCCCCCCCCTTGCTCGACAGCGTTTTCTGAAGTCACGACGTCATGTGACGCATTGCCAGAAGCCGCCGTAGACCAGGTAAGAGCGGTACAGAGGGTATTAACGCGCACTGACCAAGCATTTAATTTAAATGCTTTGGGGAAGAGCGTTGGGCCTCTGTAAGCACCCACACCCAGAAAATGTTGTGTGTGTCCCCCCCAATTTGCGCACCCCTGTTCTAGAGTACAGGTTCCCAAACGTTTAATTATTGCGGACCACTTCACTGTTAGTATCCATGTTGAGGTCAACCACTCTTACCAAGCTTTGACCACACACCAGGTTGGATAAGCAAACACGTCGACAATGCGCGAAAGAGGAAGGGCCCCACAGTGTCAGGACTTAAGGCAAAAGAAAATACTTCATCAATACAGGGACTTTTTATTAATAAAAGTTTTCTTTTACCTAAAGGCTCAAGAGTGCACAGCCATACCAATATATACTGGAGAAGAGAAGTTTGCAATTTCAGTAGCTGGAAAGGAATATTTCACACAGAAAACCTAACCCCTCCCACCTAACCATGTTTACAATCTAAACCATAAAGCCGCAAAACAAATAGCGCTGAGTAATTCTTTTCACATTTTTTATTTTTTATTACAGGTTTGAAGGAGGGGGTCTCCGGAGGTGAAGCTTTGTGGACCCTTGCTTCACGAGATGCTTATATCCGTAGGTGATGCCAGTATCACTGGAGTTGTCCAAGTCACGTGGACCAATAAGAGGCCGCAAGGAATGACGTCACGGGTTCCTATTGGCCCACATGACGCGGGACATTTAAACGTCACCATTTTCCTTGGCTGCAGATACCGGCACTCCCAAAAGAGGCAAATATCTCTTGAACTAGGGGATCCCCAGAGCTAAACCTAACGCAGTTCAGCTCCAGAGACTCCTCCTTCAGTCCTGTAATAAACATATAAAAAAATACATATATACCTGTAGATGTATTTTTTTAAAACAAATAATAATCAAAATTCCCCTGCTTTCTGGTCATTGCTTTGGTGCATTTGAGCCCTGGCCAGGATGTGTAACTGTAGGTCAGAGTCTGTGCTGCAGTATTTTACCTTATCCGCTTGGCGCATGTAACAGTAGAGAATTCCTCTCATACATTTTATAGCAGAATGTTCCAGCTCATGGGTCCTTCCCTTGTCATCATCGATGCGCCTGAATGAAAGAGATAACCCGTGAAAATAACTTGGAAACACATTAATAAAAAGAACAAAGCAAGTGTGCCTTGCAGCACAGTTTATATATGTCTCTATAGCAATGGAAACATAAGGGGGCTGGCATTTGCCTTTAAAGATGAACTCACTATTCACTTCTATTCCTTTGGAAACATATATTAGCACAACTAGAGACTTGTTACAGAAGTTGAATGGCCTCTTATAACCCCTCTGCTGCAAGCTGGGATTGGAACATACTTCTGTGCAATATGTTCCAAATCTCTCTAACAGTCAATGCAATGGAAGTAAAGAGATTAATTCAGTATTGTCTCACAACCTACACACTCACCAACCTTAATGTAAGCGGCATTGCTCGGGAATTCTAAGAAACCAACCTCATCCCTCCCCTCCTCCTCTAACCCTCCCTACCCACTTCTCTCTCTCCATCTCACTTTCCTTTAATACCTTATGATGTCTTTAATTCTTTCCGCCTCTCTCCTTCTCCAGCATTCTAACTTTGTCCTCACAGCTCAACTTACTTCCTCTCTTTCTTTGTCTGCTTTCTGTATAAACTTTATATCTATCTGACTCCGTATCTGCCACCAGGCTTTGTGCATTATGATGTCACCAGTATGATGTCACGTGCCACATATATAACCTACCAGGTAACACACCCACTGGCTGACTTGCTTGAGAAATTGTACTGTAGCAACTCAGATTAAAAAATAGGATGTATCCAATTTCCAAAAAGACAAAAACCTGCTCATTGATCTCCGGAGCCATCATGCAAAATGTGGCTAATCTATCTTAAGACAGGGGTGCGCACACTGGGGGGGTGTGGCAATTATACAGGTTCCGCGTTATCTATAACACACTTACCTTACCGCAACACGTCGTCATGGTAACCCAGCGTTAAATGATGCAGCGGGGTCATGTGACATCACGTTACCATGGCAATGCGACGTCACATAACCCTGCACGTCATTTGACACCGGGGCCGAGCGGGAGGGGGGGGGGGGGCGTGATTTACACACAAGTGGTCGACATTTAAGGTAACTTTTTGTTAATAGGAATTCCGGTTTTAGGTTTGAACAGAAAAAACATCACCGACTGATAATCTCGCAATTTCGGTTATAACTGATAAATAACGGATATGAAGCACCCATTCCTAGTAAATTCCACCTCTTGGCGCAGCCGGGTCACAGGTAGGAGACGAAGACATCAAGTATGGAGGCTAAAAATAAGTAGCCAGATTAAAAAAAAACACTGCTTTTATGATGAGGTAAACACCAAAAAACGGAATCCCTATTTGCTTAAAATCCTAAAGTACTAATACTATTTTCAAATTTAAACATCCACTTGCATTTTCAGAAACACATTTTTATTCGATAACACAGTCGTTCTGTTACTTTGTTTCTAGACCATAAATCTATTACATAAACTATATGAAATACTGTATGGCCCAAAGACCTTTACACCAATATTTAACTCTTTTCAATTTTCTTCAAATCAGGCACAACACGCACACGTGCACACACACACGCGCACACACACACACACGGCAGGGAGGGAGAATCTTGGTTTTCCATTGATGTTAAGATTACAAGGCATTACAGTCAGAAAGTTGAGGTAGCTGGTATAGTTACTGAAGACATTCTTAGATCAGTGGGTCCTTTTTTAGGGAGAAGCAGCGTTACACTTAGAAATACTCACGGAACATTCGCCCGTGTTTTGGTAAAAAAAAAAATAATAATAATAATAATTAAATAAATAATTATATATATATACATATATATATATATATACATATATATATATATATATATATATATATATATATATATATAAAAACACAGGTGCACACCTAGTGTATTAACGTATAAAAATATGTATTTTAAGGAAAATTAACTCATTCAAATGCCCACTCACACAGGTAGCACAAAAACAAGCGTGTATGAGATTAGATCTCAATCGCCAACAACACGTCCTCTCAGCACACCAAGAGATCCCGGCGTTCTCCTGCATCGCTCCTCCACGTGAACCGGAGGCGGATCCTTCTCCCTTGAGCACCCGGCAAAGATGTTTCTCCGGATAAAAGGGATTCAAGAGTCCATACAAGCCAATGTAAATGCGTTCAATCTGAATCGTGGGGAGACTCAGGAGCTCATACACAACCTCTATGGTATCCACTAAGTGAGGTTCAGCCACACAGTTAGACCACGCCCTACGCATTTCGTTATGAAAATGACTTCATCAGGGGCCCCATCAGGGGCGGATAATGGACCGACTGATAGCGAGGACCATCTGTATATACATATATACACACACATACACACTTTGGCTTTTTGGATATGGGTTGGGTCCTAAAGTAATTTTTTCTGGTTTCTACAAAACTCAATTATTTTCATGGGTTTGTAGTAGCAGTGTTATGCTTAAAATAAAGCATCAAATCTTAAAACCTATTAAACGAAGATAGAGTTAACCCGCCCTCCCCCCAAAAAAACCACAGTAAAACAATACAAAACAAATAATATATATAAATATATATATATATATATATATATATATATATATATATATATATATATATATATATATATATATGTAGAGGTATCAGTACCGTGTTAGCCGAGCTTCAATAATCAAAAAAATAAAAAAATAAATAGATGATACCGTTCTGTGGCTAACGAAATGCTTTTATTTGTGCGAGCTTTCGAGATACACTGATCTCTTCTTCCGGCGATGTTACAATGAATGAAGCAAAAGGTAAACTTAAAAACAGTGTCTCTTGGAATGTTATCTGTGCTGTTCCTTCCCCCGGTGTGTATGTGTTTTATGGCTAGAGGTGTTAAATGGTTACTGAAAGCAAGTGAAGAAAGAGTGTGTATGTGTATCAGTGTGAATAAAAATGAATGGAGAGCCCACAGTATATACAGTGCTTTACACAAGGTGTGTGTGGAGTGGGACTGGATATAAATGGTGTGGGTGGGTGTGGAAATGTGAGAGTTAGTAGCACAACTAAAAGTGTGTGTGGATACTTAGTGGTCCCTATTGGTGCATAGGGATGGAAAAACAAGGAGTATTAGTATGTGTGAGAGACAGCTGTGTGTGCATACATATAGCACAGTATGTACAGACATGGCCTTGTATATATATATACACAGTTAGGTCCGGAAATAATTGGACACTATTACTAGTTTTGTTATTTCGGCTGTGTACCAAAATAAATTCAAGTTACAGTTAAATAATGAATATGGGCTTAAAGTGCAGTCTATAAGCTTTAATTTGAGGGTATTCACATCCAAATTGGAGGAAGGGTTTAGGAATTACATCTCTTTAATATGTAGCCCCATCTTTTTCAAGGGACCAAAAGTAATTGGACAATTGACTCAAAAGCTGTTTCATGGACAGGTGTGGGCTATTCCTTTGTTATTTCATCATCAATTAAGCAGGTAAAAGGTCTGGAGTTGATTCCAGGTGTGGCTTTCGCATTTGGAAGCTGTTGCTGTGAACCCACAACATGCGGTCAAAGGAGCTCTCAATGCAAGTGAAACAGGGCATCCTTAGGCTGCAAAAATATAGAAAATCCATTAGAGAGATAGCAGGAGCATTAGGAGTGGCCAAATCAACAGTTTGGTACATTCTGAGAAAAAAAGAACGCACTGGTGAGCTCTGCAACACAAAAAGGCCTGGACGTCCACGGAAGACAACAGTGGTGGATGATCGTAGGATCCTTTCCATGGTAAAGAAAAACCCTTTCACAACATACAGCCAAGTGAAGAACACTCTCCAGGTGGTAGGCATATCATTATCCAAGTCTACCATAAAGAGAAGACTTCACAAGAGAAAATACAGAGGGTTCACCACAAGGTGCAAACCATTCATAAGCCTCACGAACAGAAAGGCCAGATTAGACTTTGCCAAACAATATCTAAAAAAGCCAGCCCAATTCTTTAACATCATTCTTTGGACAAATGAAACTAAGATCAACCTGTACCAGAATGATGGGAAGAAAAAAGTATGGAGAAGGCTTGGAACGGCTCATGATCTGAAGCATACCACATCATCTGTAAAACAGTGGAGGCAGTGTGATGCCATGGGCATGCATGGCTTACAATGGCACTGGGTCACTAGTGTTTATTGATGATGTGACAGAAGACAGAAGCAGCCGGATGAATTCTGAAGTGTATAGGGATATATTGTCTGCTCAGATTCAGCAAAATCAGCTAAGTTGATTGGACGGCGCTTCACTTTACAGATGGACAATGACCCAAAACATACTTCGAAACCAACCCAGGAGTTTTTTAAAGCAAAGAAGTGGAATATTCTGCAATGGCCGAGTCAATCACCTGATCTCAACCCGATCGAGCATGCATTTCACTTGCTGAAGACAAAACTTAAGGCAGAAAAACCCACGAACAAACAAAAACTGAAGACAGCTGCAGTAAAGGCCTGGCAAAGCATCACAAAGGAGGAAACCTAGCATTTGGTGATGTCCATGATTTCCAGACTTCAAACAGTCATTGCCTGCAAAGGATTCTCGACAAAGTAGTAAAAATGAACATTTTATTTATGATTGTGTTTCATACAATATTTTTGTTCAACCCCTTGAATTAAAGCTGAAAGTCTGCACTTCTTTTGAATCTCAGTTGTTTCATTTCAAATCCATTGTGGTGGCGTACAGAGCCAAAATTATGAAAATTGTGTCAGTGTCCAATTATTTACGGACCTAACTGTGTATATATAGGTGGAAACTGAGTGCGCGCGCACCTTCCTGGTATCCACAGCAAGAGTGTGTTGGACCTAGCACACGATATCTATCAACGGAGGCTCCAACGGGTGATTTTAAAGACTTTTAACCACTGCCTTTATTTACCTTGCACATTGTAAGTGTCCGTGATCTATCAGCACATATTCTTATTCTTATTATTATTAAAATACAGCATTATGCTATGGGAGCCGCGCTGTCTTCTTTTTGTTCTATAGATCAAGAGGAAGGTGGTTTTTCCTGAGGACTGGCAGCGACACCCAGCAGCTGATTACAGACACTTTCATTTTTTATTCTATACCCTTTTTTCTTTTTGGGGCTTGTTTCCCCCCTTCCCCCCCTCCCTCCCTCTTTTTCCTTCCCGTTGTCCTTGTTGTGTGTTATCTGTTGTTTTGCCCTTAGTAGCACCACCATTTACCTAGTATTTAGTGTATCCATCTGGTAAACTACTATATTATATTTGTAATTTTATGTTTGTCTGGTATCCCATTTAGCGCAGCAGTTTTTCTTTCCTTTTGTGTGTATAAATATATATACAGTGTTCGACAATCCTATACATTTACACGCCCGGGGCGCGTGGATTTAACCCCCGGGCGAGTAAATATTGGCCCAAGCAGAACACGTGCTTGTTTTTTTAAATTTCCCTGCTCGCGCTGAAAAAAAAAACCAAAAAAAAAAAACTCCCCCTACCTGACAGCTGATTGGCGCGCGCTCTCAGGCTTTGTGGGCGCGCGGCCAGGCTCTATATGAGCCCGCCCCCAACCAGCGGCCATTTTTTCTGGCCAGAGATCTGTTGGAGAGTACTAGAGTAAGTACTCTCCAATCCTCCATCCCCTCTGCTCCTTCCCTGACTCCTGCAGTTCCCCCTTTCTCCCCCCAACCCCCCCCAATACCCGCGCGTGGCTGGAGATGGTAGCGAGGGTGTTCCGCCTTCTCTCCCCGGCCCCCGCTTATCCGCGCGGGGCGGAGGTGTCTCCCCCCCTTCTTCCCCCCAGCTTCCTGCGCCACTTCCAGCTTCCCCCGATCCCCGCGCGGGGCGGGTGATGGTAGTGGGGTGTTCCCCGCTTACCCCGGCTTCCCGCGATACCCGCGCGGGACGGGTGATGGTAGTGGGTGTTTTCTCAGCTTCATGCGCCACTTCCCGCTTCCCAGATCCCCGCGCGGGGTGGGAGATGGTAGCGGGGGTGTTCCCCCCTTACCTCCTTGGTCTCCGCTTCCCCATGGTCCCGTGGCTGTCCGCGCAGGGCGGGAGATGGTCGCGGTGGGGCCAGCGGGGCAGTGGTGGTGGTGCTCGGTCGCGCGGCCTTTCCTCTTCTTCCCCCTGTCGTGTGTGTGTGTGTGTGTGTGTATGCATGCATGGGAGAGTGAGTGTGTGTGTGTGTGTGTGTATGCATGCATGGGAGAGTGAGTGTGTGTGTATGCATGCATGGGAGAGTGTGTGTGTGTGTGTGTATGGGAGTGTGTGTGTGTATGGGAGTGTGTGTGTGTGTATGGGAGTGTGTGTGTGTGTGTATGCATGGGAGTGTGTGTGTATGCATGGGAGAGAGTGTGTGTGTGTGTATGGGAGAGTGTGTGTGTGTGTGTATGCATGCATGTATGTATGGGAGAGTGTGTGTGTGTGTGTGTGTGTATGCATGGGAGAGTGTGTGTATGCATGCATGCATGCATGGGAGAGTGTGTGAGTGTGTGTGTGTGTGTGTGTGTGTGTGTGTGTGTGTGTGTGTGTGTGTGTGTGTGTGTGTGTGTGTGTAGGATACCAAAAGTGTCACCCCACCCAGTCACCCCGTCACCCCACCCCAGTCACCCCACCCCAGTTACCCCACCCAGTCACCCCACCCAGTCAACCCGCCACCCCACCCAGTCACACCAGTCAACCAGTCACCCCACCCAGTCACCCCGTCACCCCACCCAGTCACCCCATCACCCCACCCAGTTACCCCAATCACCCCACCCCGTCGCCCTATCTCTCTCGCCCCCTCTCTCTCGCCCCCTCTCCACCCTCTCTCTCTCGCCCCCTCTCCACCCTCTCTCTCTCGCCCCCTCTCCACCCTCTCCCTCTCGCACCCTCTCTCTCTCTCTCTCGCACCCTCTCTCTCTCTCTCGCACCCTCTCTCTCTCTCTCGCACCCTCTCTCTCTCTCTCTCGCACCCTCTCTCTCTCTCTCTCGCACCCTCTCTCTCTCTCTCGCACCCTCTCTCGCACCCTCTCTCTCTCGCACCCTCTCTCTTTCGCACCCTCTCTCTCTCGCACCCTCTCTCTCTCGCACCCTCTCTCTCTCGCACCCTCTCTCACGCACCCTCTCTCTCTCACGCACCCTCTCTCTCTCACGCACCCTCTCTCTCTCACGCACCCTCTCTCTCTCACGCACCCTCTCTCTCTCACGCACCCTCTCTCTCTCACGCACCCTCTCTCTCTCACGCACCCTCTCTCTCTCACACACCCTCTCTCACTCACACACCCTCTCTCACTCACACACCCTCTCTCACTCACACACCCTCTCTCTCTCACACCCCCTCTGTCTCTCACACCCCCTCTGTCTCTCACACCCCCTCTGTCTCTCACACCCCCTCTCTCTCTCACACCCCCTCTCTCTCTCACACCCCCTCTCTCTCTCACACCCCCTCTCTCTCTCACACCCCCTCTCTCTCTCTCTCTCTCACACCCCCTCTCTCTCTCTCTCTCACACCCCCTCTCTCTCTCAAACCCTCTCTCTCTCTCACCCTCTACCTGTGTCTGTCTCACATTCTGTTTCTGGATCTCTTATTTACCCTACATATCTTAACTGCCCTATACTACACCAAAATAACCTATACTGCTTTCTTCTAGATCTGACTCAAGCTTTACACAGAAGACATCGGAACCCCCCCTAACCCAGAAGACAGGTAGGGAACACCTAACATTGCGGGAATGAGGGTACCTGGACATTGAGGGACTGCGGATCAGGTAAGACCCCAGGTGGGATTGCTGCTTTAGATATTGTGAAGCGGGGACGTCCAGACACTGGTTAAGGCAGGCCTGCCCAACTCGTAAAGTGAGAAGGGCCGAACTGCTCCAAGGAAAAAAAATTTGGGCCGCACGGGTTAAATCATCATCATCATCATCTCTCCTCCAGCACCTCTCCATCATCATCATCCTCATCTATCTCTCATACCCCCATCTCTCCCCCTCACCCACACAATACCACCCTCCACATCAAAAACACAATACCCCCTCCACATCCCCCCAGCCCATTCCATGTCAGCAGCCCCCCCCCCCAAGTCAGCATCCCATGTCAGCATCCCCCCCATGTCTCTCCCCCTCCCCTAAATCACACCCTCTCCCCCTCCTCTCAATATGACACACTCTCCCCCTCCCCTCAATATGACACTCTCTCCCCCTCCACTCAATATGACACCCTCTCCCCCTCCCCTCCATATGACACTCTCTCCCCCTCCCCTCAATATGACACTCTCCCCCTCCCCTCAATATGACACACTCTCCCCCTCCCCTAAATCACACCCTCTCCCCCTCCTCTCAATATGACTCTCTCCCCCTCCCCTCAATATGACACTCTCCCCCTCCCCTCAATATGACACTCTCCCCCTCCCCTCAATATGACACACTCTCCCCCTCCCCTCAATATGACACTCTTCCCCTCCCCTCAATATGGCACTCTCTCCCCCTCCCCTCAATATGACACACTCCCCCTCCCCCCTCAATATGATACTCTCTTCCTCCCCTCAATATGACACACTCTCCCCCTCCCCTCAATATGACACTCTCCCCCTCCCCCCTCAATATGACACACTCTCCCCCTCCCCTCAATATGACACTTTCCCCCGCCCCTCAATATGACACACTCTCCCCCTCCCCTCAATATAACACTCTCTCCCCCTCCCCTCAATATGACACTCTCTCTCCTCAATATGACACTCTCTCTCTCCCTCTCTTCAATATGACACTCTCCCCCTCCCCTAAATGACACGCTCTCCCCCTCCTCTCAATGACACTCTTTCCCCCTCTCCTCAATATGACACTCTCTCCCCCCCTGCAACTCACATCATACACCCCCTGCACCTCACATCACTTCCCCCCCCTGCACCTCACATGTCAGCAGCCCCCCCTCACATGCCAGCAGACCACCCCCCTCACATGTCAGCAGCCCACCCCCCCTCACATGTCAGCAGCCCACCCCCCCTCACATGTCAGCAGCCCACCCCCCCTCACATGTCAGCAGCCCACTCCCCCTCACATGTCAGCAGCCCACCCCCCCCTCACATGTCAGCAGCCCACCCCCCCTCACATGTCAGCAGCCCACTCCCCCTCACATGTCAGCACCCCCCCTCACATGTCAGCAGCCCACTCCCCCTCACATGTCAGCACCCCCCCTCACATGTCAGCAGCCCACCCCCCACCTCTGCACCAGCCCGTTTTTCACCCCCCCCCACCAGCCCGTTTTTCTCTCAGACACACACACAGACACACAAACACACAGACACACACACACACACACACACATCTCTACCTCTTTTAGATCAGCACATCCTCTCCCCGGCACTAAGCCCCGCCCCCAGCATGCTCTGACCTCCCCGGCATCCTGCATCCTCCTCATGCTGCTTCTGCCCCCGCGCACTGCAAAACCCGGGGGCGGAGAGGGGGGGGGGGGGCGGTGTAGGAGGGGAGGGGGATGAATCGCCATTTTTAAAAAAAAATTATTTAATTAATTAACTGGCGCCCGGCCGGAGTCACCGCGGGCCACACAGAGAGGCCAGGGGGGCCGCATGCGGCCCGCGGGCCGTATGTTGTGCAGCCCTGGGTTAAGGGGTTCAGGAAACTAGTCATTCACACCTGGCTTTTATTTCTAGATCGACATTTACACACACACACACACACACACACACACACACACACGTAACAAGGACTAATTGCTCACCCTACGCGTTTCTTCACATTACGTGATTTCATCAGGAATCCCTGATGAAATCACGTAATGTGAAGAAACGCGTAGGGTGTATGTCGCGTTGTTTATGTGGGCACTCACCTTTTGCACTCTGGACTTACAAGATGCTATAGGCAGCAATTTTCAGCTCAGACACGGTACACAGTTTTGCCCGGAACTAGTCACACGTCAGTTTTGTTTCCGGAGGACTATCTGAACCACAGTGTCGCTTCCTGAGTTCCTGCTGGACGGAGACCCCGAGGAGCACTGCGATCCCATGCGGTGAAGACACAGAGTGAGCTGAGTAGCTGAATTCCCGTCTGGTGCATGAGTATACCTCATAAAACGCTGTTTTTAATCTGTTGTTTGTGAGTTAGCATTTTGTTGGATTTTTTAGGGAAATAAATGTATAATTTTTTGGATATATTGCACTAGGATCGGGCGCTTTCTTTTTGTGTTTTTGTACAGATTGGCTTGGAATTCGTTGGTTCCCTGTGGAAGGCAGCCTGTTCCTGTTTGCAGCAAGATCTTACAACTGATCCATCCACATTGGACTTTTTTTAATATTGGTTCATGCATTTGTATTCATCATTTTATTATTCTATTTTCATTATCCCTTGTCCTATCTATTTGTTGGTTATATGCGATTCTATTTAGTTTCATATTACTAGCAACATCCAGACAGACATACACATATATATATATATATATATATATATATATATATATATATATATACATATTATTTTTTAAATTCAATTATTTTTATTTTATTATTTTTTTTTGATCTCATTTGTTCAATCATTGTTTTGTGATTTATAATATTTGCCACCATTTTGGTTTTAATTTTATTTTATTGCTATAACATAGAGCTGGGGATCGGTTCACACTTTAAGGCGCAGTCTTGTTTATTTTATATATATATATATATATATATATATATATATATGTATATATATATATATATATATATATATCAGTACCGTGTTAGCCGAGCTTCAATAATCAAAAAATAAATAGATGATACCGTTCTGTGGCTAACGAAATGCTTTTATTTGTGCGAGCTTTCGAGATACACTGATCTCTTCTTCCGGCGATGTTACAACGCTGTTACATTGTAACATCGCCGGAAGAAGAGATCAATGTAACAGCGTTGTAACATCGCCGGAAGAAGAGATCAGTGTATCTCGAAAGCTCGCACAAATAAAAGCATTTCGTTAGCCACAGAACGGTATCATCTATTTATTTTTTTATTATATATATATATATATATATATATTTGTCAGTAAACAGGTTTTCAGCTCCTCTAAAGAGATGAGCACTTGGCATGGTGTTCTGATTTTGGTTCTAAAGATCTTAAGGGTCTTTGGTTTTATATTTTGGAATGTAAGATTCTGGTAAGGTCTGATTTCACACATCAGGTTTTGACCATCTCTAATAGTCAGTATAGCACTTCCTTAACCCAAGCTCTGTCAACAAGCATAAATTCTGTGTAATGCGGCTGGCATAAGCTTATAGGGGCCAAAAGGTGACAGACACTGTGTACAGTACTCATTTACATGTCATTACCCAGAAATCCTGGCTGCAGGGGAAGCATAGTATGCTAAGAGATAATGGGGAAAGGTAGTGTTGCAGATCTGTCAGATATGTATATGTGCTCACAAGTGGTATTTTTTTTATTTGCTCTATTAATTTCCTTGTAAAAAAAACTTTCATTTATAGCAGTGGTGCTCCCGGGCACACAAAGAGGTTTAAAAATGGCAAAGGTCTTCAGAAATCAAAGATCTACATAAGTAGGGCATGGAATGCAAAATCAAGGAAACTGATGTAGTACATTTATTCTTAAACACACATTTCTTATCAAAAAAATAAAAAGCTTATATACATGTGTAACAGGGGACTTATCCCTGTTCACAAATGTGCCTCTAATCCAGCAGTGTGGTGGTTAACTGCTGGTAGGCAATTAACTAACACCACCGGGCTGATTACAGGGGTTACAAAAAGCCTGCCTCTGAGACAGGAAGTGAGACTCCTTAGTCCACAACTGGGCTGAACAAGGAGACAGACGTCTTGAGCCTGCCAAAAGAGACTGCAAGCTGACAACAAGTCACAGGGGATAATATTTATATACCTGGATCCTGACATTGCCTTATCACAGACGGGTGTGGACACCAGGAGAACAAATAAGCCTTCCCCTACAGCAACCCAGCTAACAGGTAAGACTTTTCTTTTAAGACTATTATCTATGTCTATCGAAGTATATGTATTTCTCTATGATTTGGGCTGGTGAATCGCTGGGCTAGCCATGCAGTTAGAGAGCTGGATCAAAAGTGTATATATACTCCAGAGTGGAGCGGATTTTGTTTGCTGATTTACATGTTTGCTGTGTTTAAAGCAACAGGCGCAATAAAGCCTTATTTTAATTTCATCTTAAAACAGTCTCCATTGCATACCTCTAACACGTCTCTTACAACATGAAAGAAACATTCTGTATTTCAATGAATTCAAATTAGCTCTTCCCCGGCTGCAGAATTTTTTTTTATAATCTGCAGCCACAAGATTTGTGCTGGGAAAGAGTGATTATAATCTCAATGTATTATAATGAATGTCAGTACACTAAATTATTCATCAATCCCATGTCACTTTTCTCTTTTCCTTGAGTACATCACGGCTGAACTAACACCTGCATGCTTTGTACAGCAGGGGAGGAATGCAATTCTATAACCAAACAGCACATTATTAAAAGGGGATTTTGCTACCTAAACTGCATTGAAACACACTGGCGAGTCATGATTTCCTACAGGTCCAATTCCACGTAGGAGGTGCACGGTAAGCGATGGAGGAACGGCCGGATACTTTGTTGAGCCTTGGGACCATGAACAGTCTTTTGGATTCTGATCTCAGATGATAAGGGCTGCATGTGGTAGGGGTGAGGAGCTTGTTCAGATAGCTGGGTAGCTTGCCCATAAAGAATTTGAAGGCTAACCCTATGTCTCCATAGTCAATAATTGGCATTAGCATCTGCTGTGTGATACGCTTTCTGACCAAGAGACTTAGGGAGGATTTGTTCCTGTAAAGTACCCCTAGTTTGGCATAGGTCTTGGTTGTCAGGGTATCAATGTGCATCCCGAATGTTAAGTGGGAGTCAAACCATATGCCCAGGTATTTAAAACTAGGGACAGGGGTTAGGGTGGTGTTAGCGTTGGTTCTAATCAGGAGCTCAGTCGCTGGAAGCTTTAAAATTTTTAGTCTTGGTCCCAAATACCATTGTTACAGTCTTGTCAGTGTTTAAAAACAGTTTGTTTTGGGAAATCCACTTTTCGAGTCTCAAAAAGTCAGACTGAAGTATGTGTTGAAGGTCAGAGAGGCTATGGCTGTGTGCATATAGGATTGTGTCATCTGCATACATATGTATTGAGGCTTCCTTACAAGCTGTGGGAAGATCATTGAAGAACACTGAGAAGAGTAGGGGCCCCAGAACAGAGCCTTGCGGGACACCACAGGTGATATCCAGGGGGTTGGAGTTAGAGCCTGAGATGGACACATGTTGGGATCTTCCTGATAGGTAGGACTGAAACCAGCTTAAAGCATGCTTCCCTATTCCAGAGCTCTGGAGTTTGTTAAGCAGGATAGCATGATCAACAGTATCAAAAGCATTTGCAAAATCTAGGAATACTGCACCAGTGATTGTCCCAGTTCCATTCCACACTGGATTTCATTGCAAACTTTTAGTTACGGTGGAGTGTTTGGGGCAAAAGCCAGCTTGGAATTGGCTGGGGAAATTTGTCTTGGTATAGTAATCGCTTAATTGGGAGTGGACACATTTTCCATGACTTTGGATAGAATTGGAAGAACTGAGATTGGTCTGTAGTTTGAGACAGTGTTTTTGTCCCCACTTTTGAAGATTGGGACAACTCTGGCAGTTTTACAGGTCTTAGGGATATGGCCTGCAGACAGGATAGAGTTGACTATGGAAGCAATTGCTTTGGCAATTGCTGGGGCACCAAGTCGTAGGAACCTAGATTGTAGTAAATCAGGTCCACATTGGCTGCTTAGTTTTAATTTGAGGAGCGCTTGTGTAATCTCCTCTTCGGATACTGGGCCAAATTGAAAATTGTGGCCAGTGTTGGGAGGGGGTGGGGCTATGTGGGTACTCCCAGGATGAGATTCAGGTTTGTGGTTTGGGTTGTGTTTCGCTAATAAGTTAGTGGCACACCCCACAAAGTAATCATTGAATGCATTTGCAATGTCAGTGGGGTTTGTCAGAGTAATATCCCCCTTAGTGATATTACTTGGTTGTTGATGGCTAGAAGGCTGGTTGATAACCTTCCAGAAGTTAGCTGGGTTTGATGTATTCTGGTGGAGATTGTCAGAGTAATATTGTGCTTTTGCGTGCCTTGTTTGTCTTGTATTTAGGCATAGGCGGCAAATTCCAGGGGACAGAAAATTTCAGGGGGGCCAGTGCTGCGGTTACAACAATTAAACTGATTGCTGGGGGAGAGTGTAAGGACTGTATAAAGGTCTCTTACCTCCTCCTGCCAGGGCGACAAAAAGGTATGTGCCTACGGGCAGCAAAATTCTAAACCCGGCCCTGCGACCACCACTGGTCCCCAGATTTTAGTGGTGGCCTCTTGAGATCAATTCAGGCATGTATCCTGCGTGCAAGATTCACATAGTATATCTTTAGTAGTTAGGTAAAATACACATAATAAAACAGCACTTAAGCAAGTGCTACAAGGGAAGTTAGCAGTGATACATTGTTTACCAGACCCCCATGGATATCACAAGATAGGTTTTGGTATCTTTGAGAGAGATCGCCAAACTCAAGCGGAGGAGAAATGTCCACACACAGTAGACGAGTAAGAAACTGGTAGAGAAAGCACCCGCTCCCGGCTGGATGATATAGACAGTCACCCTGATGAAGTGGCAATAGCTACGAAACGTGATCGAATAGATTGTGTGCTATTTCTTGATTCTATTCTGGTCTTTGTGGCCATCTCCAAGCTATATATTGCTCTAAAATTGTTTATGATCTGTACCAGGTTTTAAATGGTTAGAAAGTCTTTCAAGCGGTGCTGCCATAATTGAGCTAGTTCATCACAGCTGTGGTAGCAGTGTAGGTGATTCTCCTTCACTCACTTGCACACACCCAGCTGATAGAGACGTGCAGAGTCCACTGCTATGGACCGGGAGCGGGTACATTCCGTACCAGAGCTGATCCTCATTTGCCATGCCGTGAGTGGTTACCCGCTGGAGGAATTGAGTGTGTGGGTTCTAGTAAGCTGAAAAAACTCTCCTCACCCACAACGGGACTGTCTATATCATCCAGCCGGGAGCGGGTACCTTCCCTACCGTTTTTTTTTTACTCATCTACTGTATGTGTGGACATTTCTCCTCCGCTTGAGTTTGGCGATCTCTCTCCAAGATACCAACACCTGTCTTGTGATATCCATGGGAGTCTGGTAAACAATGTATCACTGCTAACTTCCCAATTAATCTTCCCAATTAGATTAATTATTGAACCCATTAACAACAATTGTCTTTTTCACATATAAATCTGAGCGCACCTTTATACACTTTTTCAATGTATCTCATGTAGTCTATTTTCTAAGACTATAAAAAGCTCAACTTTCAAACACTGGACCAGCACTGTTAAAATATGTTATACAGTAGGCCTATGTATACAAAAATATATGGATGAAAAAGTGCAAGTCCGGTAGCTCTCTAAATCGAAGTGGTCAGTTACATGTCTAAGTTTGAGAACCTCGGTCTTTGTTGATACATCACAATCTATCTAGGTGATGGCAATGCTGGTTCTCCTACCTAATATTTTCCCCCATGCCTTCGTTATATGAAAATGTAGATCACTATATTCGCCAACCACTGCAGCCCAAGAAATGTGCCCATTTATTTGGCACTGTATACTACTGTAGAACATCTGTAATACTATTGATGTAAGAGAGACACTAGAATAGCCTTCACGTAGCTCCTACGATATGGTACATTTTGTAACTTCAATAAAGTTAACTTGCCAAAGCTATTAAACTAGCACACAGACCTTCTGATTAGATGTCTTGTTAGAACTGGCATAAGCATATAAAACAGAATCGGAAATCCTGCCCTGAATGTCAAGTGGCCAACAGATAACTTGCAAATACCAAGTGTCATTTTCTATTACTTATACATCATTTTGAGTTAAATGTACTAACTGTTCCATGAGTAGCTGACACATTTCTCATTACAGCACTGGCATTAGAAGCAGTAGGAATAATTCAACAGGGCGAGAGCTTGAACAAAATATAGTATTTTCTTTTGAAACGGTTTAATATCTGGTGAGGACAGAAATCAGTGTCATTCCCACAAAATCCAGCATGCAGAGCAGCACATTTACATAGCAGCACAGCAAAAACTCAAGCATAACCGCTTAAGGTCAAGGCATGATGTGGCATTGCTTGGTACTCATTAGGAACCAAGATATAGCATTGTTTAGGTACTACATTCATTTTTAGTTTAGCAGATTGCAGGGTTATTTTTCAAAGATTGAGTTCCCAACCAAAGAGCAAAAGCTGTCAATCTTCGTGAAGAAATGCCTGAAGAAATGACCTAGGTGCCCCTGAAAGTTTGTGTTTTCCCTATGAGATGAATAAGCCAATAAAAGATCTAATTTCTGCCATACATTTTCTATTTTGCCATCTATAAACATAAAGAAGAAACCAGTGAGAGTTTGAAACCTCTGTATACACTATTATAATCGATGAATAACTCTACTGTTGGTCCATTAAAGAGAATCCCATCCAACAAGAAATCTACACTTCTCCCGGATCAATACAGCTGTCAGAATGTTGCACTGCTCTCGGGGGTGTGCAGGGGGGGGGGGGTGATGTGTGCCAGTCTGTTCCGCTCGCTACTAGCCCACATTGCTTTGTAAACAATTATTCCTACTCTGCATTCACCTGTATCATTTTGCTTCTTCTTTAAAGAACAGAGTATATGTTAAGTACTTTATAATAACAAATAAAAAAATAAATACTTAGTGCAGGTTAACATCCCAATTACTATTGTTTTGTTAATACTCAGATATGTATATCATTGGTTAACATCACTTACATAAGCACTATGAATAGGTAAATTCTATATTGATATTGTGTCCAGGCATTTGCTGTGGGAATAGCCATGTCACATTATTAAAACACATTATACTTTGCTTAAATATCTTGCCCTTGATGGAGAACATATTCTACAACTGAAATGTGTTTTCTGTCGTTATTTTAAGTTATATTTAACATCTCGGATTGTTACATTGCACAAAAAGAAATGAGCCTTAATGTGGTAATGGATACAAATTTGAGTTAAATACCATAATTACTGGGCAGCAATAATGCACACGAATGTAATTGGTCATGGATTACTGTTATATACAGTAGAACAATTTGCAGCAATCGGCACAACTGAAATCATTTTTCCAAGTTCAATGAAAATTTAAAGTTTATTGTAATTTGAGAGTGTTTATAATGAAGGCAAATGTACAGTATTTATGTTTATCAATTGACAATCATCGGTTTAGGTATAAATGTACGGTACCCAAATGAAATGTAGTTGTAAAAGAACCAATATATAAAATTTCACTTACAGTAATAAAATGCATTAAAAAGTAGAAGGCAGCACAAGATGAATTGGGTAACATTTTATCCATAAAATAGTTAGAAAGTAACACTATTCATTATTTGTAGATAACTGAAAATCCTACGTGCACAAGGAAGGAGATCAAAATGAACCCTGAACTAGCATCTAGAATACACATTATGTACAACAGGCCTGCGCAACATACGGCCCGCCAGGCCTCTCTGTGCGGCCCGCCTGGCCTCTCTGTGCGGCCCGCCTGGCCTCTCTGTGCGGCCCGCGATGACTCCAGCCGGGCGCCAGTTAATTAATTAAATACATTTTTTTTTAAAAAGTTTTAAAAAATGGCGGCGATGGGTGTGAAAAACGGGCTGCTGGTGCAGGGGGGTGGGTGTGAAAAACGGGCTGCTTGTGGTGCAGGGGGGTGGGTGTGAAAAACGGGCTGGGGCTGGTGAAGGGAGGGGGGGCAGAAGGGAGAGAGATGGGGCAGAAGGGAGAGAGGGGACAGAAGGGAGAGAGAGGGGGGTAGAAGGGAGAGAGAGGGGGTGGGAGAAGGGAGAGGGGGGGGGAGAAGGGAGAGAGAGGGGGGAGAAGGGAGAGAGAGGGAAGGGAGAGAGAGGGGGGGAGAAGGGAGAGAGAGGGGGGGCAGAAGGGAGAGAGAGGGGGGGCAGAAGGAAGAGAGAGGGGGAGGAGAAGGGAGAGAGGGTGGGTGGTGGGAGAGGGAGGGGGGGGAGGTATGAGGAGGGGAGGGGGGAGGTATGAGGAGGGGAGGGGGGAGGTATGAGGAGGGGGAGATGTAATGTTTTTTTCTATATCACAATAAGAAAACAGTTAAGTAAAAGTTGAACCCTAAAAGATATTTTTTCGTGGTAGGTGCGCTATGGGCTCCTTTCATTTGTCCCGGGCCCCATGATTTCTGTTGGCGGCCCTGTGGGTGATGTGAGGTGCAGGGGGGGAGAGGGTAATGGGTGATGTGAGGTGCAGGGGGGAGGGTGATGAGTGATGGGTGGTGCAGGGGGGTGATTGGAGGTGCAAGGGGGGTGATTGGAGGTGCAAGGGGGGGTGATTGGAGGTTCAAGGGGGGTGATTGGAGGTGCAAAGGGGGTGATTGGAGGTGCAAGGGGGGTGATTTGAGGTGCAAGGGGGGTGATTTGGGGTGCAAGGGGGGTGATTTGAGGTGCAAGGGGGGGTCATTGGAGGTGCAAGGGGGTGATTTGAGTTGCAAGGGGGTTGATTTGAGGTGCAGGGGGTGTGTCATTGGAGAAAATTGAGTCCAGTCCGCACTCTTGCTCTTTAGGATAGTGGAATGGTGGTTCCTCTCTAATCTCTTGCAGCTCTTAGTGTTGAAGGTGTCTGCCCCCACCTCCAATATGGATCCCAGCAGGAAAACTCCAACAGCGATACCAAGTCCCAGGAAAAAAGAAAAAACACAAAAGCGCACCAAGATTGAGATATGATGTGTATTGACAACAAATAAAGATAATAATATGCACTTACATATATAAAAACTTTAATGGTCCAGATCACGATCGTCACTTCTGTATTCAGAGGCTGCGCTGCGTCTCTGCTTCACACGCTTATTGCTATTTTTATTGCCATTTTCGATCGAAACGGAAAACGGGCGGGCACTTCCGGGACTACTATAGGGGGCCTCATTTGCCGCGCATGCGCACTACGCAGATCATCACGCCGACAAGCGTGTGAAGCAGGGACGCAGCGCAGCCTCTGAATACAGCCCCAGCGCGCGGGGCTTGTTCCTGAAGACTGAGATTACCCCCCTCTTCATCCCATTTGTTGCCCTACCAATAGAAGTGACGATCGTGATCTGGACCATTAAAGTTTTTATATATGTAAGTGCATATTATTATCTTTATTTGTTGTCAATACACATCATATCTCAATCTTGGTGCGCTTTTGTGTTTTTTCTTTTTTCCGGTGTGTCATTGGAGGTGCAAGGGGGGTGATTTGCGTTGCATGGGGGGTGATTTGAGGTGCAAGGGGGGTGATTTGAGGTGCAAGGGGGGTGATTTGAGGTGCAAGGGGGGTGAGTGATGTGAGGTGCAAGGGGGAGAGTGATGTGAGGTGCAAGGGGGGAGAGTGATGTGAGGTGCAAGGGGGGAGAGTGATGTGAGGTGCAGGGGGGGAGAGTGATGTGAGGTGCAGGGGGGGAGAGTGATGTGAGGTGCAGGGGGGGGAGAGTGATGTGAGGTGCAGGGGGGGAGAGTGATGTGAGGTGCAGGGGGGGAGAGTGATGTGAGGTGCAGGGGGGAGAGTGATGTGAGGTGCAGGGGGGAGAGTGATTTGAGGTGCAAGTCGGGAGGGCGATGTGAGGTGAAAGGGGGAGAGGGATGTGAGGTGCAGGGGGGTGTGATGTGTGTGCTGTGCAGGGGGGGATTGTGTGTTTGATGTGGAGGGGGAGTATTATGTGTGTGGGTGAGTGGGAGAGATGGGGAGTATCGCAAAGGTTGATAGTGAGGGGTTCTGGGGGAGATATGAGGATGATGATGAAGGGTGCTGGGGGAGATATGAGGATGATGATGGGGGGTGCTGGGGGAGATATGAGGATGATGATGAGGTGCTGGAGGAGAGATGATGGTGATGATGATGATGATTTTACCCGTGCGGCCCAATTTTTTTTTTCCTTGGAGCAGTTCGGCTTTTCTCACTTTACGAGTTGTGCAGGCCTGATGTACAATATAGTATACACCAGGGGTGGCCAACTACAGTCCTCAAGGTTCACAACACATCAGGTTTTCAGGCTATCCCTGCTTAAGCACATGTGGCTCAATCTGAGGCTCAGTCATTGACTGAGCCACAGATTGAGTACCCTATGCTGAAGCAGGTATATCATGAAAACCTGAGTTGTTGTGGACCTTAAGGACTGGAGTTGGCCACCTCTGGTATACTGCTAAAAAAAAGTGTCAAAAGACACTCCTAAAGGTGATGGCACTGTTTCACTATCACTAAAAATACAAATATAACTGATAATCCGCTTTAAGTTAATAACATGTGGACAACTTAAGAGAGTCTTAGTTCTTAACCACATTCAATTGTGCCAATATTGTGAATTAAGGAAATACAAAATAAAAACTGTACACTTGTGTAGATATAGATAATTAGAATTCCTAAGGAAACCTCAAAACCCTATACAAAAAAATGATCTGATGGTTCTTCAGTTGCAATGGAATCTTCAGTGAAAGGGAGCACAGGTCCACATTAACAAGAGAAAAAAAACACGTAGTGCAATATGTAGACGTTGGAATGATGTGTAGATTAGAAAAAGGGAAATGGGTTCCGATTCCTTCACCGGGCTGGTGAGTCCCGCTGGTAACGTCCCATACGGGTGTGGGCGGCTGCACATGAGGGGGGAGAGTGGGGGACCATCAAGTTTGTGTCCTCGTGGAGAGCAAGCTGTCGCCCTGAGAAGCAGAGCAGCGAGAGGGATTCTGGTGCCGCCGGAGAGAACCTACCTCTCCCCCCGAACCCAGGTCCGCCATCTCACCCACCAACTGAGGAGGGGGGACCCCGAGACACCATCCCCTGCCAGCGGGAGATGGTGCAAGAGAGAGGAGACAGAGCGGGACCACCCTGCTGGGGCTACAGATGAGGGACAGATTCATTCAGCGCTCTGCAGACGGAGGCCCAGAAAAATGTTTTTCCAGGAAGTTAAACATTGAAAGTTACGTCTCGTTTACAAGTATGTCCTGGGCACAGAGTTATAACAATACATGGTTATATTAAAAGAACAGAGGCTATACAGTCAATTCACAGACATTTCATGGACAGATAGAGTTGAAAATTGGGTACAGGGGATAAAGGGCTGGTAAGTTTCAGATTGAAATAGAGAAGCTTTAATATCACCCTTTAGCTGTACTTCGGCTGTGCCAAAGGCAGTCTGATTCTGGGGCGACACAGATGTACACTGAAGGGGTTCAGGTTGAATGCAGCTGCAAATACAAAGTTCTTTGTCCTCTTGGCTCATTAACATTCCAGTGGGTGGGGCTGACGTTCCACAAAGTAGAAGCAGATGTTAACTTCTAGCACGCTGGTCCTGTGCAGAGGGTAGCAGCTGTTTGGGAGCCCCATCAGGCGTCCGCCTTTGGGACAACACAGATGTACACTCAAGGAGTTCAATTTGAATGCAGGTGTGAATACATATTGAGCCTGGACGCACGAAGGAGACGCCTGATGATGGCGGATGGTGTTTTCTCCTGCTTGTCCTAAGGTGGAGGCTCCAGAGAATACAAGTGAGGTAGAAGGGTAACCCCCCCGAGAAAATAGCCAAGTCAAACTACATTATAAGTCTCCCAGTCATAACTACTTTAAAGACTGGATTTTGACACGGACATGAAATGGGAGATGGTTGCCGCTTGAAGAAAGAGGTCCACCGCCCTGCGCCTAAAAAGACCACCAAATACATGAATAAAGTAAAATAAAATAAAACATAAATATCATATGAAGATAATGAAGCCCAAGTGGCGAAACCCGTAGAGTCCAGGACCAACCGCAAGCAGAGAAGCATTCAGAGATCTATCTACCAGTCACAGCCCCATCTACCCCACTTCTCGCAAGACTTGTGACGCCAGAAGCGGGAAGAAAACGTTGGGTGAGTGTGCCGGCATCCCCAGCGTCCCTTAGACTCAAGAGGAAGGAGTGCAGGACCTAAAAGTAAAGGACTGGCCCAGGACCCTCCGAGAGGAAACCCCCAAAGACCCCTGTACATTGAACATAGGAATATTACAAAATGTGAGTGTAAAACCTGCACAAGATTTTGTATAAATCTATTTGTCTCAACTACAAGCTGGATTCCAGTCTCTCTTCATTGCCCTGAGGATTTCTGAAACAGAGTATTGTGGGACGCGTAAGAAGAATACATCTTTACATATAACTCCTTATTGTATGGTTTATTTAACACATATTTGCACTAAGTATATCATCTCAAGTAGAGGTTACATTTGTACACACTTGCACAGATTGTTTTTGCACATATAATCTTGTATGCACTTTTGTTAAGCACTACACCAGCACTATTATATGCACTGCACTTTAAATTGCTATCAGTACTTTAATTATTTATTGCACTAGTAATTGATTGTATGCATGTAACACACACACACACACACACACACACACACAAACACACACGTGAAAAAGAAAGGAGATCCCCTTTGAATTCCATGGCTTTACATATCAGGACATAATAACAATCATCTGTTCCTTAGCAGGTCTTAAAATTAGGTAAATACAACCTCAGATGAACAACAACACATGACATATTACACCGGGTCATGATTTTTTTTAACAAAAATAAAGCCAAATGGAGAAGCTATGTGTGAAAAACTAAGTACACCCTTACTGCTTCCATTGGAATTAAGATGCTAAGTAGCAGACAGGTGCTGCTAATCAAATGCCCTTGATTAATTGATCATCAGCAAGTGTGACCACCTCTATAAAAGCCGAAGTTTTAGCAGCTTGCTGGTCTGGAGCATTCAGGTGTGTGTTAACACAATGCCAAGGAGGAAAGACATTAGCAATGATCTGGAAAGTGTTATAAGGCCATTTCCAAAAAAATTAAAGTCCACCATTCTACAGTGAGAAAGATTATTCAAAAGTGGAAAACATTCAATACAGTTGCCAATTTTCCCAGGAGTGGACGTCCCAGAAAATTCATCCCAAGGTCAGATCGTGCAATGCTCAGAGAAATTGCAAAATACCCAAGAGTTACATCTCAGACTCTACAGGCCTCAGTTAGCATGTTCAATGTTAAAGTTCATGACAGTACAATTAGAAAAAGACTGAACATTAGCAGGAGCCCCGTTTCCGGAGCGGATGCTCCAGGCGTCTATATCACGGATTTATAAACCAGGAAAAGATCCTCCGGATTGCAAAAGCTATAGACTAATCTCCCTAATTAATACAGATATTAAAATATATGCCAAATTACTGGCCAATAGATTGAGTCACATCCTGCCCAGACTTATACATCCAGATCAAGTCGGCTTTATTAAAGATAGACAAGCTGCGGACAACACCCGACGAATCGTTGATCTGATAGAGATAGCCAATGGCAAGAAATTACAAGTTATGATGTTAAGTCTGGATGCAGAAAAAGCGTTCGACAGGATTGACTGGCCATACTTAAAACTCTCTCTCTCAGTCTCATTATATATAGATATATATATATATCTATATATATATATATATCTATATATATAATGAGACTATATCTATATATATATACATACATATATACAAATACTGGCACTTTAGTCCCTGTGTCAACAGGTGCATACAAACACGCTCTTATAAAAGATACCATAACGTGCAATTTATACACTAAACAGATAATACACTGATAATCAAATCAATCGTCAAATTTCTGTATTTAGCCCAATATTTCTAGATTCAACTAACAGAGACAAGTGCTCCTTTGCTCTCACACACTGGTAGAAATAGGTACATTACTGTAGGTACAGGTGGTTTTAATAGATACAGTTTGAGGGTATGTCAGTGTGATAGAGTGTCTGTATGTATATTACTCTATTAGTAAATTTGTGCAACAGGGTAAAAGAGAATCAGGTGCTGGCATTAAGGGTTAAAATGAATTATTGGCAGAGGGCAAGGCACCATTAGTATCAATTGCTGCCAGAGATTCCAGCAATGCATTGTTCCTGTTTGACCCTCCTTCCCTGGCAATACACACAACTAGAAACACTCTCCTGATTCCACCAAGAGCCTCAGAGAGAAGACGGCATAAACCATGTGGGAACTTGGCTACTACGTCATGGGGTCTGGCACTGCAGGGGTCCCATGACTTACTGGCTATGCCATGCGTTTTGTGCTCTACACTCCAGAACGCTACAGTATCTCACATGCAGGGAAATGGAAGAGGACGACTCTTCCATAAAGTGACGCTGCGGACACATGAGCACAATTTCCCGTAGGGCCCTCCAACAGCCAAAGAATTTAAATAGAACGCGGAAACTGGGAAGGCAAAATAAATATTGGTATGTAGGATAGATATAGGTGTGTAGGATAGATATAGATGTGTAGGATAGATATTGGTGTGTAGGATAGATATAGGTGTGTAGGATAGATATAGGTGTGTAGGATAGATATAGGTGTGTAGGATAGATATTGGTGTGTAGGATAGATATTGGTGTGTCGGATAGATATTGGTGTGTCGGATAGATATAGGTATGTCGGATAGATATAGGTATGTCGGATAGATATAGGTATGCCGGATAGATATAGGTATGCCGGATAGATATAGGTATGCAGGATAGATATAGGTATGCAGGATAGATATAGGTATGCAGGATAGATATAGGTATGCAGGATAGATATAGGTATGCAGGATAGATATAGGTATGCAGGATAGATATAGGTATGCAGGATAGATATAGGTATGCAGGATAGATATAGGTATGCAGGATAGATATAGGTATGCAGGATAGATATAGGTATGCAGGATAGATATAGGTATGCAGGATAGATATAGGTATGCAGGATAGATATAGGCATGCAGGATAGATATAGGCATGCAGGATAGATATAGGCATGCAGGATAGATATAGGCATGCAGGATAGATATAGGTATGTAGGATAGATATAGGTATGTAGGATAGATATAGGTATGTAGGATAGATATAGGTATGTAGGATAGCAATGGACCATGATGAGAGGAGCAGGAAACAAAGTTGCTGCTAAAAATCCTTAACACACAAAGGGGTTGATTCAATTGGCCGTGAACCTCCACTCACTTCAATGAGAGTTGAGCTTATGGAGTTATCTCCTAGGAATTATAACACATTAAACAGCTCAGCGTGATAAGATATGAACTAGGTTGCAACATAATGAAACCCTTCAACCATGTACAACCAAAAACTTTCACCATTTTTTTAAAGAATCTAAAGCAATTCTATACAGCTCAACTCAAAAACAGGTTTCTTTTCCCCCGACACCCCAGGAAACAAAAACAGTCACCTGATCGTCTGTTATATTTGCAGTAGTTGTTGTTTTCTAATTTCAAAGACAATAATTCCAGGCACAGAATAATACGGTAGATGCATGGAAATTAAGCCAGATGACTGTACCTGTAAGCAAGCCCCAAAGCCCAAGCACTGGCAGCGCAGTAGAGACTGTCGTGAACCTTCGCCTTCTTACAGTCGCCCACCGTTTTAGTGGGGAACAGACCAGTTGTTGGACTTTGATAGTTCAGAACTGTGGTTTTCACTGCAGAAACAGATAAATAAAGAACATACTGTATAAACATTCATTGAACAGTGATTAGCTTTGTGGTAAGAACACTGCGTTTGCCGCAGATAAACACACTTCAAATCTGTCTGTCAGCTCCCTGTGTGACTCCAATCTCCCTGAGACAGGAACACCATGTCCCTAAAAATATTCTATGAACAAGCGCTGCACATATTTTCAGAGCTATGTAAGAAAAATGTATTATTTATTGTTCTATATATACACTGAAACTATGATGTGTGCAAATTAAATATTTTTCATTTCCATTTGACCATCATGGAAATATTTACCGTTTTAAAAACTTTTCTAATATTCTTATACTGTGCAATTATTTTTTAAACTTGCCAATAATGTAGATGTAAAGCGTTAAACGGGACAATTCAATTAGTTCACTTTGGTATTAGAAGAGACTGCCCCTTTAACAAACAGAGAATTCATTGTACAGTATATTCACATATTTGTTCTTTTACATTTAGTAGTAATACATTTCCTATACGCGCTAATCCCTTATCAGATCAGTCATCGATCTTCAAACGGCTGTAATTAGCCAAACATTCTAAGCTTGAACTAATGGGAAACAGGCAGTGCTGCGCTCCTCAGCTCTCACACAGGCAGAATGGTTACAATGGGCATAGCTGGTTTTAATAGGTAAAGCCAAAGATGGAACAAAGGGGGGTGAGCCGGGCCGCTGTCTATGGAGCAGATTGTCAGGGGGTGTAGGCGGGTGGTCGGTGGATGAGCAGGAGAGAGAAGGAGCACAAAGGTGTTGGTGTGATGGCTATATCTGTGGTGAGCAGAGGAGGAGGGCAGCAGAGGATGATGAGACAGTAGAGAGAGCGGGGCCTGCCCCAGCAGTCCAACCTGGAAGTCACTTTCAATTTCCGGTGTCTCCCGCATGGGCAAATCCCCCCCTGCTCCACAGGTATGGACTTGAAGGTTGTTGAAAGAAACTGTGTGTGTGTGTGTGTGGGGAGGGGTGGGGGAGGAGGGTTTGAGAGGTGTATGGGGGAGGGATGTTGAGACTGTTGGGGTGGGGGTGTTGAGACTGTTGGGGGAGCGGGGTGCTGGGGGGGAGTTAAGAGAATGGTGGGAAGAGACAAAAAGTGTGAAGAGGGGGAGAGAGAATGTGGAGGGAGGAGAGAGAATGTGGCGGGAGGAGGGGGGGAGAGAGAATTGTGGGGAAGAGGGGGGAGTGTGTGTGTTCGCGCTTGGTGGCACTTTCCCCGGGGGCTAAAGTATCTAGTTCCTCCTGTGGGTATAGCACCAGCAAAATAGGTACAATTGGAGGTACGGGTATGACAGCATATAAATATAAAGTAAAAAATAATTGGTACAGAAAGGTTATAAAAAAAGGTTGAGTACTTTCACTTTACTCCCCGAGATGTTGTTAAATAATTCTGTTGTTATGATCTGCTGCCTTGAACTAATAAGAGCATAAAAAAGTTAATTGCCAACACAGCACATTTATTCCTGCCAGCCTTCTATTTATTTATTTTTTGTAGCCCCAGCAGTATTAACATTCAGAGCAACAGCTGGTTCCTAAACATAGACTATAACAAATCTCAGCAGAATTTTCTGTATATCCGTAAAGCAGCAAAACATGTGAAATCTTAATATATAAAATCGAAAGGTTAGTGCTATCTGCGGTGAAACTGATTGGTCCTCAGCCTCTGGCCAATAAGATTGGTGGGTCTGACGTCACCCAACTGCCACTCTCTTCCCCCTCGGCCACACACACACACACACACACACACACACACACACACACACACACACACACACCTCCCCGGCGCTCAGTCACCTCCCTCCCCGGCGCTCAGTCACCTCCCTCCCCGGCGCTCAGTCACCTCCCTCCCCGGCGCTCAGTCACCTCCCTCCCCGGCGCTCAGTCACCTCCCTCCCCGGTGCTCACTCACCTCCCTCCCCGGTGCTCACTCACCTCCCTCCACGGCGCTCACTCACCTCCCTCCACGGCGCTCACTCACCTCCCTCTCCGGCGCTCACTCACCTCCCTCCCCAGCGCTCACTCACCTCCCTCCCCGGCGCTACACTCCCTCCCTCCCCGGTGCTCACTTCCCTCCCTCCCCGGCACTCACTTCCCTCCCTCCCCGGTGCTCACTTCCCTCCCTCCCCGGCGCTCACTTCCCTCCCTCCCCAGCGCTCACTTCCCTCCCTCCCCGGTGGGGGGACAGGCAGTGGGCAGGCAGCCTGCAGCTGCCTCGCGGCGCCGAGTGCCTAAGATGGCGGCGCCCGGAAGGACTCCCTTCCTCCTGCAGCTGCCTCGCGGCGGCGACGCTGGGAGGTGGGAAACGGAGAGGTGACCGACCGACTTTTTTTAATTCAACTCAATATAATTTTTAATTTTAATATACTGTGTGTCACGTACGGCCCACCTGTGAGCACGTGACCTGCATACGGAAGAAGGGGAAATACACAGCTCTCTAGCTGGCCCAGTTTTCACCTTTGCAAAGGTCTATCAAATGAACGGATAGCACACTTGTGAGCACATGACTTGGATATGAAACAAGGGTTAATACACACAGCTACTCTAGCCAACTCACCTTTCTCCTACGCAAAGTACTTTCAATTACTTAATATTAACCCTTTATTCAATTGCAATCACATCTATACGCTACCACCACCCGAGAATTATGAAAAAAAATATGTAAATTAAATATAACTGCCAGGTCTGAGGTCCCGGTTTATTATAGAAAAAAACTATACACTTAACACACAAAAATCTGCTGTAACAAAAGGTGTCCAAAAATGTAAATACTCTCTCCAGAGTGTGCACCAGTTCATTCAGAGCCGCAAAGCATCACTTTTTAAAGAATTGTTTATTTATATATATATATATATATATATATATAAATAAAACAGTGCTTTAGATTACATACAAATATAATTACAAGAACATACAATCACAGTAAATGCAGAACAGTGTCTTAAAATAACAGGATAAAATATAAAACAGAAATCCCTACAAAGTACATTACCATATGTTAAGGTTTTCCCCCCAGAAACACACCTTTGGTGAAATCTGATTTCATAACTCCAGGGCAACCCCTATGTACCATTCTTTTTACATTGATACAACATAAGCCCACACCTGTCGTAAATCAGCTGCTATGTTGACTGTTTTACGACAGAGGAGAAAAAAACTCTATGTTTAAAAAGTTTTGCCTCAATATATAAACGCACTCATAACTTCCTTTCTCTGATACTTATAGACACACGTGAGTCATATATCACTAGATTCAGGTGATTTTGACGAACATAACGAGACTAATTATGACCGTCTTGCTCTTAAATGTGTGTGACAAATGGATACCTGTCCTCAGCACCTCCTAGCTATGTAGTGGGTGGTGCGGTTTGATTTGTCTTTTTGCCACACTTACAAATATGAACCTGCTATTATGCAGAGTAGATGACGTCACACTTGTCTCATTTTTAATAAAGACCTCCAACAGTGCTGACCTGTGGGTCATCTCTCTCTGTGATGCACAAGGGACATCTCAGGAATGTTAGCTTCCTTTGAGGCTGACAGACTAATATCTGGCTATCATTTATTGCCTTCTAACCGACACGTCACTCTTAATGGTCCATTAGTGATAGCCCCCCCCTTCACAAAATGAGCCCATTTTGAAGATCAGCACAGACCCAGGAAAAGTCTTGACCTGTCATAATCCCAATATATTGTATTTGTAAAATCAAACGGTGGCTACATTAACCCGTGAAGCACAAGATTGATTAAAAGACTTAATATCTCATATTATCATAACACTGAGAAACCATTATTTTCGATAACAGTTCCCCAGCAGTGCAAGATCTTTGCAATACTCCCAGCAGTTTGAACTGTAAACTGTAACAATAGAGACCTTGGTAATATATGGATACATTGTAGCTGCTCATTCATTGGAACTGAAAGGCTGCTGTTTAGTTAGGCACACAAATCAAGATTTTTAGCGAGGGGAGACAGGAGAGAAGAGATGCAGAGGAGGCATGGCGGTGGCGTGGCTGTTTCACCCTCTTTGGCTGAACAACTCACGTGACACGGCCGTCGCCTGTCAGAAACAATTTTGCAAATCTCTTCAGGAGACTGCCGCCCTGCAGCTCCAGGCGGCACTGTGGTATGTAAACCATCAGCGTATTTCAGCAATTTGTTTTACAGCCACGCAGCATCGCGCCATGCCACGTCGCCGGCGACTTCTGGTATAATCACGACCGTAAGCCTGTACCTTATTACTCCAATTATTTCAGTCTATTCAAATTTTAGCCGAACACGTTAGAGAAATCATATCTTTTGCAAGCCACGTGATCAGCACACCAGCAGAAAACCCGGCTATTTACCATGCGGTGCATGTCATACCCTTTTATCTGAACTTAAGTTTTATTAAATGTGTTCTGCTTCTGCAGTTCAAAGTTCTTACAGCAATCCGCTGTACTCCACCATAAAAGCCATCTCCTTTTAACCTTTGCAAAGTGCTTTTGCTGGTGTTTTAACAATTCCAAACTTTTTTTTTTCTGTAGCTGAATGTTGGAAATATCAGTTGCTGAAAGTTTGCTACCCTAGGAGATTAAAATTGCCGCAGCTATTCACACTCAAGATAACGGAGGATGTCAATATCATCCTGAAAACCACTATTATGCAGATTGGCATATGGTATATCTGCTTCCTGTGATGGACATTCTAGTCCCATTCATTGGGATGGAGCTCATCTCCAGCACTGGAAAGCATTGTGAATAGGACCATTGAATCATTATGTTCTGCTCTGTGTTCCCCACCACAATTTCACGTGCTCCAGCAAAAATATTTGCCTGACATACACAAAATGGCCACCGGGTCACAGCTTGCTACACCTGACATTGGAAAGCCAAGAAGACATCAGGACAGGACGTTGTAGGTTTTTATTAATTTTATAAACGACAGAATAAATATTGCCGCTGCTGAACGGGGAGATTCCCGAATGCTGGGGAACCACAGACGAGCTTTTGTTTATTTAAGGTTTTAAAAAAATCTTGATATATAATTTATATCATTACAATATAATTTTTATGTAAACCCACCCCGCCTCCCGGGATTACTATGTCCTTAGATGGTTAACTCTGTGGGGCTACACAGAGTAAGTTCAGCCCCCATCAGCCTTGTGACATGGACGTTACGGTAGGGTATATAAAGTTAGAGGGAAGGTTCTAGAGAGTAGTTCTCCAGAGGAGTCACTGTGGAGAGGCCTCAATGTGTATAGTGTAAATAAGTTAGTTCCGAGTCTGGCATAGGGCAAGTATACACTTTTCTTGCTTTGTAGATAGGGACAGTGCCCTTACCAGCTAGTGTCCATATAAATGGCCATCCCTGCTCTCCTGGCTCACATAGAGGAGGCATATGACTAGGTGGGGTTCCCCTAAGAATAACCCCCACAGTATAGTAGGATCCGACCAACCGGAAGGTCCTTAGCTAACTAACCAGAAGGCCACGAGGTGGCATTCAGTTCCCGAAACTGGGATACTGAGAACAGTAGGAGAGGAGAGAAAGAAAGGCCCAGAAGAAGTCCGCAGGGAATGGAGTACTACAGACACTATTCAGGAAGAATACAGGATGGATAAAAGCTCTAGCACCTTCCAAGCAGGCTGAGATTGGGGCAGCTAGGCAAGAGAAAAGAAACGGTACAGTCTTTATGCTCTCCACTGTTTGTACAGATTGTAATGGGTATGTTGTGATCGAGCACTTATCTCCGGCAGTAAATAAAGCTCCTGTTTGTATGAATAAAGTTCCTGGCGCCCTTCATTGCATCGTCAATATGCACCAATCCAGCACCCGGCAAGGTAACAAAGACTAAGCACAGCCATATAAATAGACACTAGATGTAAACACTTTAGGAGCTGGGTAAGGAGAGCTACATATGTGATAATGTATATAAAGCTAAAAAATATGAGCCTCATCAAAAGCAAACAGTATTTTACATACATATACTAGACATGTCAATGGCCTGATATTTTAGCACTGATTTGTAGCATGTGGTCTCACTTGGAAAAATCTGTATTTTTTTCAATAAAAAGACATTGTATTTGGTCCGGAACCCCCAAATCTCATGATTTGCTTCTGGGAGGTGCACAACTCTGAATATAAGTGGGCTAGGGTTCGGCTATGTTATGATATATTTTAAAGGTTTTCCATGGAATACCAATACTTTTTTTTTTAAGGGTTCCACAGTCCCAATAATTTTGAAAACCACTGGTGTATAACACTACAACCATTACAATCAAGAGTTATCCCCTCTCCCCTAATTTAGTCTTCTGACAGAGGGAATTATTCTGGCTGGTTGATCTTTCTTGTAAACCACAATATATACTTACACTGGTCAAAAACACAACCTGTAAATCCGTTTGACCAGAGGCGGCCGCAGGAGTTTACATTCCAGCATGTTCATCATGGTCTACATTACCATCTTCAGAATTGCATATTTTCCTTAGCTCCTGCTTTTGTTTTATCCCACATAAACAATACATGACAGGTTTAATAAGTAGTCTTTTGGAGGGGGAAGAAAAAAAAACCTTTGCACTCTTAAGCCATTCATGTGCAATCTAATTCAATTAAAAGCCATTTTTTTAAATGAAGCCCTTTCTAGCTGGAGGTTCCAGCAGCTCTCTGAAGCCACATTTAGCTATGAAGTGAATAGATGTATTATCTTTATGATTGAAAAACACAGTTTAACAAGTCTTAAAGACTTTTTTTCAAGACCCATATTTAAGTATTCCTTTTGAGTCCAACTTGGTTGCACATTTAGTAGCCTGAATCTACCCGGCGAGTTTGTGTTTGGTGCTATTCCTGTTTGTGAAAAGTCACCCAATTAAGAAACCATATTCTGCATATTTACAGACTACAGTCACTTGCTAATCTAGATCAGAGTTGCTCAACTCCAGTCCTCAACACCCCCCCCCCCCCCAAAAAAAGTCAGGTTTTCAGGATATCCCTGCTTCAGCAAAGGTGGCTCAACCAGTGGCTTAGTCTTCAACTTCTGCTAAAGCAGGGATATCCTGAAAACCTGACCTGATGGGGGTCTTGAGGACAGGAGTTGAGCACCCCTGATCTAGATGACACTTAAAAAAACGGAGGATTTTATTTTATAAATGCCAAAACCGCTGTTTTCGGAAGAAAATCCACATTCAAGTCTATAGGGATTTTTGTATAGAATGACCCCCTTAGTATTTGCGTGCGCTTCCAGTGCAATTGTGTTTTATCATTATTACAGAATACAAATAGCTGTGTGTGTGTGTCTCAAGTAAACTACAATTTTGACCTAACAATGGCACATAACTCTTATTGTTACGGTTTCAAAACAATGAGAAATAGCAGCTCTGCAGAACGCAACAAGCTCCCTTCCTGGCTATTGTGCAATTCCATCGATGGATTTATACTTCACCATCGCCAGCTGTGCAGCTTGATGCATCACTTTTCAGATGGGTTTATTGTAGACCCACTTGTTTTTAAAAATACAGAAACATAGGTGTAAAAAAAGGACAGCAGGAAATGCAGAGGGAAATACTTCACATTACCACGCTGCCTCCAGTAACTCCTCCCTAAGGCCGTGATTATACCAAAAAACGCCAGCAGCATCGCGCTGTCCGGCTCAAAAACAAATTGCTGAAATTCAATTAAAGTAAACATAACTCACGCTACGTGCGCGCCACCTGGAACTGCAGGGCGGCAGACTGGAGAGGAGACATGAGAATTTGTTATTGGCAGGCGACGACCACGTCGTGAACAATTCAGCCAATGAGGGCGACCAGCTCACGGACACGCCTCCCCAGCTTCTCTCCTCTCCTGTCTCCTCTGCTTGTTCAGATGCTGCTCGGCGGCAGTGTGAGGATCACGCCACCAGATCGCGCTGATGCCCAGCAGCATCTTGTATAATTGTAGCCTACTGTAACTCTTGTTACTATTGTATTAAATCAGTGTAATTGATCGTAAGAAGTAAAGATGTGCGGACTGGTCCAAATCCTCATTCCTGGCTTTTCAGACAAAATCCTTCCTTCAGCACATTGAAATCCGACTTCAGCAACTTTAGTCAGAGCAAAATCTTTAAAATCTGCTCAGATGCAATGTAAATGGAACATTTTTATATCAAAAAACATCAGATTGGTTTCAGTTTGTTGAATTCGGATTTTCAAAATATATTATACTAGCTTATATACCCGGTGTTGCCCAAGATTTCATGTTGTATCTGTTTATAAATATCCGCTCCCCCCCTCTCACTTCTCTCTCATCTCTCTCCGTCCCCATTCCCCTCTCTTTGTCCCTGTAACAATGGTATTTGGGACCAAGACTAAATTTGTAAAGCTTCCAGTGACTGAGCTCCTGATTAGAACCAACGCTACCACCACCCTAACACCTGTCACTAGTTTTAAATACCTGGGCTTATGGTTTGACTCCCACTTAACATTCGGGATGCACATTGATACCCTGACAACCAAGACCTATGCCAAACTAGGGGTACTTTACAGGAACAAATCCTCCCTAAGTCTCCTGGTCAGAAAGCGTATTGCACAGCAGATGCTAATGCCAATTATTGACTATGGAGACATAGTATATGGCTCGGCTCCTCAACCCCACCTTAGCAAACTTGACACCCTCTACAATTCAATTTGTCGTTTTGTTCTCCAATGCAACTACAACACACATCACTGCGAAATGCTCAAAGAACTAGATTGGTCATCACTAGAGTCTAGGCGCAAAGTTCACCTTTCCTGTCTCACCCTCAAATACTTTCTGGGCAAGCTACCCAGCTACCTGAACAAGCTCCTCACCCCTACCACATGCAGTACCTATCACCTGAGATCAGACTCCAAAAGACTATTCATGGTCCCAAGACTCAACAAAGTATCCGGACGTTCCTCCTTCTCCTTCCATGCACCCCAAAACTGGAACAACCTACCAGAGACTCTCATATCCACCACCAGCTTAAGTTCTTTCAAATCTAAGGCTGTCTCACACTTTAATCTGGTCTGTAACTGTTTCATACGCTCATAATATATATTTTCTTTAACTGTGCATGCAATGTCTTGCATATAATGTATACCTTGTTCATTTATGTAACTGTATTTGTAACCATGTATTATTTTGTTTTACTCTGTGCCCAGGACATACTTGAAAACGAGAGGTAACTCTCAATGTATTACTTCCTGGTAAAATATTTTATAAATAAATAAATAAAATACCCTTCTCCGCCCCCCTTCTCTCCCCCTCATTCCCCTCTCTCTCTCTCTCCCCCGTTAACATCAATCCGGCCCCCCCCTTTACATGGATCCGGTCCCGTCCCCCCCGTTCACAGCTCCGTTCCCCCCTCCGTTCATAGCTACGGTCCCCCCCGTTCACAGCTTTGGTTCCCCCCTGAGTCCCCTGGAGTACCCCTCACTCTCTCCCCCGGTGGGCAGGAGGGTTGCTAGTGGCTCACTGTTGGGGCGGGCGGGAGGGTTGCTCGGTGGCGGGTCACTGCGGGGGCGGATGGGAAGGTTGCTTTGTGGCGGCGGCTCAATGGGGAATCACAACACACAGTCAATCTCCACACACACAATCACAACAAACACTCACTCAACACACACACAATCACAACCAACACAGGCAACACACACACACAATACACAATCATAACACACAGGCACAACACACACACACAGCACACATACTCAATCACAACACACACTCATAAGTCATACACTTTCACCTGGGGAGTAGTAAGCATGCTCCAGTGGGGAAACAGACAGGAGGAGGGGATGTCTGTGTGCAGAGAGAAGCCCCACCCCCACAGCAAGCAACAGCCAATTAGAGCCAAGCCCCGCCCGCGGGTCAGCCAATAGGGGATATATATATATATATATATATATATATAGCTGTGACCATGCAGCAAGCTTAAGCCTATAGGTAACCATGTTAAAAATGGTTTTTGAAGCAAAAAGTGGCACTGCGTGCTCATTTGCATGTCATTTCCCAGAATCCCTTGCTGCAGTGGAAGTGCTATATGCTGGGTGATAATGGTGAAAGGCGGTGTTGCAGACCTGCCTAAGACATGCAGATGAGCATACAGTTGTATTTGCATATATATATATATATATATATATATATATATATATATATATATAATCAAAAAATAAAAACATGATACCGTTCTGTGGCTAACGAAATGCTTTTATTTGTGCGAGCTTTCGAGATACACTGATCGCTTCTTCCGGCGATGTCACACACACACACACACACACACACACACACACACACAAATTTAAAAAAAAAATGTAAAACCTGGTGGATTTGCCTTTTTGAGACTGATTCGTGGCTGAAAGTAATCTGGCCAATCCGCGGCGGATTCAAATTTGAAGGAAAAAAATCCACCCATCTCTGGTAAGCAGACAATACTAGTGCAAAGCATGGGAATACATGGGCTCCACCATGCATGCATTTTCCAAGTGACTCGGATGGATTCAAAATAGACATGTTCATTCAAATATACTGTACATGGTATATTTACTTAAGCAAGGTTATTAGGTATTCACACGTAAAGCATTATCCCTTGTTAAAAGTCACTCATTTTCGTGGATATCCCCATTGCCTCGCCCATATGTTAAAAAGTCTGCAATAGATTTTGAGCACAACATGACATTCTGCTGCACCTGGGTTTGGAGGCAAATGGGAATATAGTACTCAAGATAAGGGTTTGTTTGTACATGGTCTTCAAAAAATCTGTAGCATACCCGAGGTTCCAAGGATTTATGTTATTTAAACTGATAAACGGAGCCTAACAGTCTCCGTTCATGTGCTACTGTATGTACCTGCAATTTTCCAGAAAATTTGGTTAATAAAAATTGCTACTGTAGTAACATTGTTTCTTGCAAACTAATGTATATGGGGGATTTTGCAATGACTTGTTGCTTACCTCTATTCAATGGCTGTTCTGAGAAGGTTGGAAACACTAAAATAAGGGTACGTGGGAAGAATGGTATTTGTTACACATTCATATGTACATTAAAATGTGTTCGAAAATAATTGGAGAGAGACTTTAGTGGTCTTAAAAGGTCTTGCATCAAACATGATAACATTTTGTGTTGGCCTTAAAAAATAAATACATTTCACAACTAGAAATTAGACTGTAAGCTCCTCGGGGCAGGGACTCCTCTTTCTTAATGTTACTTTTATGTCTAAAGCACTTATTCCCATGATCTGTTATTTATATTATCTGTTATTTAATTATCACATGTATTACTACTGTGAAGCGCTATGTACATTAATGGCGCTATATAAATAAAGACATACAATACAACCATTACAATATCTACATTTAACCTCTTGGTTGCTCTATGATGTAGTGACAAAAAAAAAAAAATATATATATATATATATATATATATATATATATATATATATATATATATAAGCTCCTTACCAGAGTCCCAGGCCCACAAAGCAAGGAAGAGACAGCACACTCAGTAGTATCCAAAAAAAAGAAGTGTATTAGTAGAAAACAGGCACATTCACCGACGTTTCGGTCCTAGAAACAGGACCTTTCTCAAGGGAGTGCTCTGTGGGCCTGGGACTCTGGATCTGCCTGGTAAGGACCTCATTTATACCTACTGTCTATATGGGATAAGCACCTACTTTACTGCAATATGTGTGTGCCATCTGTTATATATATATATATTCACATGGACCACAGAACGCGATCTAACCAGTAAGAAAACTCCTTTGTATCCCCCAAAATGACTGCTATTGAAAGCAGTCCCGTGACCACACTGTGCCATAGTCTCCGTGGCACTCAGGCCCCATGACCCCTCCAGCACTCAAAGGGTTAACGCAGCAGTTCCCTCCTATGAGCATGCCAACCCCCCAAACATGATGGGATCTGAGGATGGGTCTCCTGGGGCCGAGCCGGGCTATTTTAAGCTCCGGTGACCTACAGGTCTTCAGATACATGTGTAGCATTATTAGCTCTGTTAATGCACAATACAACACGTTAAATAGCATGTATGTTATATCCATTGTTTAATAGCACTACTGTTAAGTACCAGTGTATTGCGTTAACGGATGCAAGAATGTCTGTTACATCTGTACTTACTGATTAAGTTACCAGTATTACTTTCAGGTTTTGTGGGGAGGGACTTAAACGGCCGTCCAATCGGAATACGCAACGAATGATGTCGTGGCTTACTACTGGCCTGAGGTTTGGTGTTAAGTAATGCAAAAATTGAAATGTCCTCAGAAATGAAAATAAAGCGGTTCAGCTCCCAGGGAACTCGCCGTCAGAAAAAGTAACAGGCGTTGCTGCATGAAATTAACCAGGCATTAAAAAAGTTATGGGGGGTGTATAAAAAAAAAGTGACCACCGCTCCACCATACAGTAAATAAAAATAGCACTTGTGGTCAGAAACCCCGTCTTTCCTCATCATTGCTTAGTGAACAGTGCTTCAACTGCAGCTAGGGATTCTGGGTAATGACATGCAAATGATCACAATGTGTCACTCTTTACTTCTTATCCATTTTAACATGTAACCTTATAAGCTTATGCCTGCCGTATTACACGCACTATTTGCCAAGCGATAATGGCGGACACAGGGTTGCAGACCTGTCTGAGACATGCAAATGCACCACAGGTGGTATTTTTATTTACTGTGTGAAATTAAAAATCTCAGCAGTCTAAAGCAGGTGGCAAATATGGAACACAAAACATCTTTCCAAAACAAACAGAACCATTTAAATATACAGTAAGTAAAAAGATGAAAATCAAAGATTCATTCTGCAAAGTTGGCCCAACCTGCTGTGGATTATTTTTAGAAAAAAGTGGAACGATTTAGGAAAAACAGGAGTTAAAGGTTCCAAAAACACAATGAGTTTGAAATTGCTGGCATCGGTCTGTCAGTTTAGCTTGGACTAGTGCCATGATTGCGTGCTGTGCTTTTTTCCACACACATCAAAGCTTTTTTTGTTGCCGTTTTTCCTCCTACGATAAAGGAAAAACCACAATACATTTAATTTTGCAATGGTCTCCTTGCAGGGTTTTACTCGGATGAGCACTTCAGTTCTTCGCTGCAGTTGTAAGTTGAAAGTACTGTATACAGCAGACAGTATTTATATAATTAGCATGGCTGTTATTTTCTTTGCTACCTGACAAAAGCTTTAAACAGCTTGAACAAAACTTCTTTCTTCCCTAAAGCAAGAAGTATACAGCATGACATTGGTTGGACTGGAGTAAAATGCATCAATCATGTATCAAACAAATGTCCATAGTCAATATACTCCCCCACCCCCCTTTACCCATCACTTCCCTTTAATATCTTATGACAGGGGTGCGCAAACTGGGGGCCACAATATTTTCCAGGGGGGGCACAGCAGTTGCAGAGGTCCCACGCTCTTCCTCAAGGCATTTAAATTAAATGCTTGGGGATTGCGTGAGGCCTCTGTAACTTCCCTTACCTTTTAAGCGACAAGTTGCCATGGCAACGCAGCCTTAAATGATGCCATGGGGTCACGTAGTAATGTTGTTGTGGCAACCTGGGATCATGTGACCACACCATGGGGGGGGGGGAGGGAGTACAGACAGGGGGACGCAGGGGGAAGTTTGTGCACCCCTGCCTTATGATGTCCCCAATTTGTTCCGCCTCTCTCCTTCTCCAGCATTCTTGCTTTCTCCTCACGCACCAACTGAGTTCCTCTCTTTCTATGTTTGCTTTCTGTGTAAACTTTATTATTTATTTATTTATAACATATTTTACCAGGAAGTAATACATTGAGAGTTACCTCTCGTTTTCAAGTATGTCCTGGGCATAGAGTTAAGACGAATAATACATGGTTACAAATACAGTTACATAAATGAACAGGGTATACATTATATACAAGACATTGCATGCACAGTTAAAGATAATTTGTATTATAGGCGTATGAAACAGTTACAGACCAGATTAAAACGTGAGACAGCCTTAGATTTAAAAGAACTTAAACTGGTGGTGGATGTGAGAGTCTCTGATAGGTTGTTCCAGTTTTGGGGTGTACGGTAAGAGAAGGAGGAACGCCCGGATACTTTGTTGAGCCTTGGGACCATGAACAGTCTTTTGGAGTCTGATCTCAGGTGATAAGTGCTGCATGTGGTAAGGGTGAGGAGCTTGTTCAGATAGCTGGGTAGCTTTCCCAGAAAGAATTTGAAGGCAAGACAGGAAAGGTGAACTTTGCGCCTAGACTCTAGTGATGACCAATCTAGTTCTTTGAGCATTTCGCAGTGATGTGTGTTGTAGTTGCATTGGAGAACAAAACGACAAATTGAATTGTAGAGGGTGTCAAGTTTGCCAAGGTGGGTTTGAGGTGCCGAGCCGTATATTATGTCTCCCTAGTCAATAATTGGCATTAGCATCTGCTGTGCGATACGCTTTCTGACCAGGAGACTTAGGGAGGATTTGTTCCTGTAAAGTAGCTATCTAACATTCCTTATCTGACACAAGGCTATGCACATTATGATTTTTGTGCCAGATATATAGGCTGCCAGGTTCAACAACGACTGGCTGACTTGCTTGTCTGAGAAATTTGAATCACTAATAGAATTAATTTAAGTAATAAAAAACACAAACATATACTGAGGGGCACACCAATAGGGTGCCATTAAAATGCCTGCAAAGATTCAGATTTCTAAATTTCATGGTCTTGGATCTATGGCACTGACAGACTCTTATTATAATAGATTCTGCTGCTTCAAACAGAGGAGCATTCCAACAATGGTATATACAGATATGAAGCATAGGGTCTCTGGAGTTAAACCGTGTTAATTTTTGCTGTGGGGACCCCCTGCTTCCAGATACTTACCTCCAAAAGGTGCTGCAGGTTTAAAGTTTCCAAATTACATGGGCCAATAGGAAGCTGCAACAGATGATGTTGTGTTTTTCGTGCAACCTCCATATTTTTTCACCCAGCTGAATATGCAACCGGCAACACATACGGAGTTAAATATCTTGGAAACAAATGGTCCCCTGAGCCGAAATAAAACAAAAAAAACACCCCCTAGGTGGAAACACACACACACACACACACACACACACACACAATGTGTGTGTGATTCCACCTAGGAGGTGTTGGCTAGAAAAAACAGTCTCCAGGGCACACCTAAGCCAAACAGGATCCCAAGTGAATGAATAATAACTCCTACGCGTTTCAACCCACTAGTGGTCTTTGTCAAGGGAGGAGGGAGGTGCCTCTACCACAGGTGTGCAGACGGGCAACACGCCCTGAGCGTTCGGGCCACCACGGAGCCATCGGAGCGCTCCCTAAACCGCTGACCACACTCCCTGCAGCCTCCTGCCCTGCGGCGGTCTGTCCGCATCCTCCAGCGGCATCCACACCAGCCGCAGCGGATGTAAGGGGGAGGGGGCCAAGGGGACTCAGAGGGGGACCTGGCATGCACAGTAAGAGATATTGTATGCTATAGGCATATCTAACTGTTACAGACCAGATCAAAATGTGAGACAGCTTTAGAATAGCACATTTGTTTTGTAGTATCATACAGTATAAGATGTGGAGATAATATTCAGAAATACGGGATAATATTCAGGAATACCTAATGGAAAACAAAATTATTAGTAATAGTCAGCATGGATTTATGAAGGATAGATCATGCCAAATTAACCTTATTTGTTTCTTTGAGGAAGTAAGTAGGAATTGATACCAGGGTAATGCAGTTGATGTGGTCTACATCTGGGTTAAAAGTCTTAGACGTTTTTTTTGTTGTATACATTTAGCCACGTCCACTAGCACTCCTTTTGACACTTATATGCATATATATATATACAGTATTATGTGGTAATGGTTGGGGTTCCTCAGAGCTTGTTGGGAATCTGTGTATCTTGCATTAAAGGGGTAATGGATGGAAGGGAAGTAAACATAATTATGCACCTTTACAAAGCATTAGTAAGATCACAACTTGAATATGGAGTACAATTTTGGGCACCATTCCTTAGAAAAGACATTATGGAACTAGAGAGTGTGCAGAGAAGAGCCACCAAATTAATAAAGGGGATGGACAAACTGTCAGGGTCTCCTAGACCTCCTGCCTAGCCATAGTTCTTCTTTGTCCACTGGGTGTGCTGCTGTCTTCTGTTTCCTCTGGGTTCCTCTGTCTGCCTGTCTGTCTTCTTGTTGCTCCTGTCTCTGTCCTTTATAGCTTCTGCTTCCTGGTTGGTTCAGTTGCCTTTGCTTCAAGTCAGACTCTTATGCACATGCCTATGTCTGTGATCGTGATCTGTTGCTGTACCTGTACCTGTATTTAAGTCTGTTCACAGTAAAGGCCCTTGCTGGTAATCTGGCTTGTCCCTGTTTGTTATTGCTCCCCGGTCTCAGTCCCTGCTCCCCGGTCTCAGTCCCTGCTCCCCGGTCTCAGTCCCTGCTCCCGGACCTGTCCTGCCCCGCCTGTCCTGTTCCAGTCTCCTCGTTGCCGACCTCTGCTTGTTACCTGACTTCGCTACCTGCCGCCTGCCTCGGACCCCTGCTTGTTACCTGACTTCGCTATCTGCCGCCTGCCTCTGATCTCTGCTTGTGACCCCTACTACACTTGTGCTGTTCCGGCCACCGAGATCCTACCCGCCACAGGAGTCTCCCGTGACACAAACTAACTTATGAGGAGAGACTAGCTAAATTAGATTTATTTACATTAGAAAAGAGGTGTCTAAGAGGGGATATGATAACTATATACAAATATATTCGCGGACAGTACAAGGAGCTTTCAAAAGAACTATTCATCCCACGGGCAGTACAAAGGACACGGGGCCATCCCTTAAGGTTGGAGGAAAGGAAGTTTCAACAGCAACAAAGGAAAGGGTTCTTTACAGTAAGGGCAGTTAAAATGTGGAATTCATTACCCATGGAGACTGTGATGACAGATACAATAGATTTGTTCAAAAAAAGGTTGGACATCTTTTTACATGGGAAAGGTATACAGGGATATACCAAATAAGTATACATGGGAAGGATGTTGATCCAGGGATTAATCCGATTGCCAATTCTTGGAGTCAGGAAGGAATACATTTTTCCTCTTATGAGATATTATAGGCTAAAGCAGTAAAATTCAAGGCATTATTGAAAACCCTGCTCTGTGATTGGTTAAAATTCCGGGCATTATCCACAGTAATGCCCTGAATTTCAGCAGCTTGCAAAATGCAGTTTTCAATCTGTTTATTTCAAGCCAATCAGCTTTCAGAACAGCTGAGACAGGGCAGGAGATTGGTTTGAATTAAGTAAAAGCTCTGAGACAGGGCAGGGGATTGGTCAAAAAGTATCAGGCACGGTTTGACTCCTCCCCCTCCCTCATGTAGGTAAAAAAATTTTTTTTACTAATCCACTACTAAAACTCTACATTACAATATGTGATATGGTTAATGCATTAAAATTACCATGTATGGAAATATAGAGCTTAAATTAAAAGTCGCAGCTCAAATTTTGTCACAAGTCACCAGACTGAAGAGTGCCGGATAAAAATATATATTAATCATGGTAATTACACCATCATTATAATCCCATTACACTTACTTTCATTAGTTCTAGCACAATCTTACTGATTAACAAATTAATGTGTTTTATTCATTTATTTCTGGCCTTTACAGTTTTTCATACTCTCTTCAAAAGGTTGATTTAAATTATCAGTTCACAGCTATGTGTTATTTCTATCGCAAATTACGCTATGAAATACCTAATATTTCAGTTGTCACAGGAATGCCCATATAGTGTATTGAACGCCTAAAACAAGCATGTGTACATAACAAAAAAAAGTATTTTAAATATATAAATAAATATTACACTGCATATATCCTCTTCAACAGTTTCCAATCTTGAAAAAAAAAAATGTTTTTTCATGGAATCTTACATAAAATGCTTTATACTTCAGGCTGCACTTATAGCACCAGCAAAAGCGTCACTGACGTCACCCTGCGGTTGCTGGAAAAATCAAATTGAAGTGACTTCCAGCGATCGCTACCAAGCCGTTGCGCCGAGCCTACTATAAGCGCACGCGACGGCGTCAATACATTTTTCATGCAATGTCGCGTCGCTGTCACTGTAAGCGCAGCCTAAGTCCTGGGGAAAGAGAGAGACACACACACACCTCTAAGCAGCAACATGACCCCTATTATTTTCTACATTTGTGTAATCTATTAACAACGCTATTCTCTACAAGAAAAAAAGATTCAATTCTGTTGCACACAAAATTCTATTGTACTAGAAGATACAATAGATACAAATGAAAGCAATTAGTCTAATTCTGCAATGCTCTATAATGATTAATTGTAGTCTGGCTTCTGAATGTTTAAAAATGATTGAATATCTTGCAAACTGGCTCAAAATTGCAGTTTATAGCTCTAAACAAATCAGCTGTTCAATGATCTCCAGTGTAACAAAACAAGACAATGTATGTTCATTATATTCATGGCTTTCACTTTTTAATATTTAGGTACAAAATTAGAAAGAGCTCAAACTTAATGTACAGGTTATTTATTAAAAGTTTAAAACCAATATCAGTATAAAATAATTTAAGTAAACATCTAATGTATGGCCTCATTATCCCCCAACATTAATATTGCAACCACCTTCTTTTTTGCCGTTCTGCCTCCCAACTCCATACTGTGAAATCTATTGAAAATGCTGCTGCTAGCGGTTTCTCATTTACTGGATTTGCCTCTTCCACTCTCTTGAAATCCCTCAAATGGCTCATAAAACTCTACATTTAATACTCTATTTCCTTGATTCTAAGCTGCACCTTTTTTCCGATTTTTACATGTCTGAAATCGGGGTGCGTCATAGAATTGACAAAACACCTCTTTTTTCACTTACCATGTTTCAGGAGAGGTCCCATGTCAACAGAGGATGAAGTGGCGGCGGCAGGAGAGGTCTCACGTCTGCAGGTGAATGAAGATAAGACAGCGCGTGGGTGGTGGCAGGAGATCATAATAGCAGGAGCACTGAGCAGGAGCAGAGCGGCATAGGGGAATGGCTGGGAAGGAGCACACGGTAACCGGAAGTCGGCCTCTGTCAACTTCCGGTGTTAGTGTGCTCCTTTCCAGCCGTTCCCCTATGCCGCTCTGCTCCTGCTCAGCTCTCCTGCTATTATGATCTCCTGTTGCTGCCACCACACATCCGCTGTCTTATCTTCATTCACCTGCAGACTTGGGACCGGTCCTCCCGCCGCACACACGCCCGCTAACCATCTTCAACCATCTTCAGACATGGCACCTCTCCTGCAACCACCGCCTGCTTCATCCTCCGCTGACATAGGACCTCTCCTGAAACATTAAAGTGAAAGTCATTTTCCTCGATTATTAGGGTCCAAATCGATGGTGCGTCTTACAATCGATGGCATCTTAGAATCAAAGAAATACGGTATAATATTCTCCTTAAAGGCTCTACATTCTTCATCCCACCTCTTACATCTCAGCAATAATTGCTCTCTATGCCCCTTCGGTTTCTTGTGAATGCCATCTCCTCTCTGCTCCACCTGTCTCTACAGTACTCTCACATCTGAAATGTTTCTACCTTTTGGCTAATTATCTGTGGAACTCCACCCCCCACAAGCATTTGCCAAACTACATCCCTCCCCATCTTCAAGTCACACGTGAAATCTCCCTTCCCCAATTAAGTATTTGGTTAGTTTCTAGGTACACCTCCTCAAACTCCTGATGCCCTTGTTACCAGAGAGGATTGCTTGTACAGGACTCACTTCAGAAATTGTCTTTGATGTAGAGATGAATATAGTACATCTGATTAGCTGCACTGTGTACATATTACATTGATATGCAAGAAGTGAGGAAATGGACAAACAAAGGTTGTTTACCCCACACCCATGGTATAACCAGTCTTTTGTTTATTACCCAGAGCTTCAAACATCCCTTGTGTTTTGTAATTAACATTTAGACCCAGGGGAAACAGATGTACATTCCTTAGCAGAGATCAAACCCTGGGTAACCTTTTGACCTGTCCACTAGTATATTACAGTACAAGATGGATCAGACATTAATATGAATTCTAAGACATCAAATAAGATTAAGACATACACACACAATTTAGTTTGAGTATCTTTCCTCAACCAATTAAAAATCTCCAACTTGCTGAACAATTTACAGAAACCCACATATAAGGAGAAGGGATCAGTTAGTCAGTCAAGAGGAGGGATAGTAAAGAGAGACGTGTTGGATTCCAAAAGACAATTTCAGGTAATTACTGTATGATCATAATTCTTGTGCACTTGTAAATCTTTATATATCTGTATTTTATATCAATGTATGGTTAGATAGGATGAGTGGTATCCTTTTGTTAGGCCTGTAATAAGTACAACCCTTATAAGGAAGTATAATTAGTACGACTCGTGTAATTATTATAATTGGTTTGCTGTTCTAATACATTTCTGTTTATTTGATTAAAGCCATCTCTATCATGTCTAAAACTCTCATAAACCAGGGTATACATGTGTAAGTGTGTACTCTGGTTGGAATACATATCTACACATCTATTTCCTCAAGTAATGGTATTAGTATATTAATTCTTATAAGCCAGAGATGCATTTATTAGTTATCCATCTATAACAAGTATCTGTATTTCTATTTCTGGATAAGACTAAAAGCATGTATTTGCTAGTTAATTCTTATAAGCCAGAGATATTTATATCTATCTATATACAGCTCACCCCCACTATAGCGTGATCCGCTATGACGCGGTCTAAACGTGGCTCCCGATTTAAGTTTAAGTTTGCTTTTAGAGAATTGGTAATAGAATATGAAAGGTCCTGGGTTCGATTCTTGTATGATATGGAATAGTAAATTAGTAATATTATAAAATAAATAAAATAATAATTTATAAATTATACATTGTAATTAAAATAAACCTATTGGTGAAACGTACGTAGGGTACGTGTGACGTCAGCAAGCCTGCGACGTCGGCTGACTCGGAGTGGCAAGGGAGTCCTGTTAGTCTGAGCGTTTCGGAGACTGTAGCCGTGGACAGCAAGAACGCGCAGACTGTGTATACATTGCACCCCTAGATAGATCCTCTCTGCCATCAGCTTCATTATAGCTGATTACTGGTCAAAGCACCACAGAGGTCACTTTCCTCTGCTGTGCAGTCTCCAAAATTACCTAACTGGGCATTTAAGTAATCAATGTCCAGTGGTGGAGGGGTTATTATACCCACCCACTTAAGATTTAGGTTGTTGTCATATACACGTCTTCAACCTAGACAATTGGTTAATTACCTAAGATTTTGCAGACTTAGATATTATGGGAGATATGCAATTTTCATGAGAAACCCAACCAATAATAGGGTCTCAAGTTATTCAGGGAATTCTCTCTCTGTTCATTTAAACAGGACAACTGTGATAAAAATAAACACACACACGAATTTTGTTGCGGTAGAAGAGTTTAATTATATACTCTCTAAGTGTTTTTGCAATACCATCAGTCACCCTTGTGTAATCACACTCCGATTTTTATTATATGTTCACGTGTTTGTTTCGTTTTGTTCCATATCCCGTACACTTCATTTTAATTACGTTAATAAAACCGAGTTTTAATTTGTTAGGTGTGTGCCACTACCTCAAGGGGATACTTTCCTGTCTCACCTTTCCATATTAGTAATAGGGCTCAGATACTAAGTGAGGTTATTAGGAATATTCTAAAATAAATAAAATAATTTATAAATTATACTTAATTAAAATAAAAATAAAATAATTCATAAATAATTTTATTTACAATGTATAATTTATTATTATTTTATAATATACCTAATTCCCTATACCATATCATACAAGAATTGAACCCAGGCCCTATCATATGCTTTACAAATTCTCTACCTCCAAGCCACAGGGATTGTGTGATGTCACGGGCTCTAAAAGCAAACTTAACATATTGTACACAGTGCAGCCCCTGCCCTGTGCTGCAGAGGTTAAATATATTTATAGAGTCTGTGACATCACACCAATGGTGTGTGTGTGTGTGTGTGTGTGTGTGTGTGTGTGTGTGTGTGTGTGTGTGTGTGTGTGTGTGTGTGTGTGTGTGTGTGTGTGTGTGTGTGTGTGTGTGTGTGTGTGAGTGAAAGTATTGAATGTTCAAAGGAAAAAAGAAAAAACATTCCAGCATGGTGTAGGCAATGTGTGTGTCATGTGACCCTCCATTGCCATGGTGCTCGAATGTCTACGGCAAGGAGAAAGGAGAGCAGCAGAGAGGAGAGAAATGCAGATGCAAGGAGAGAAATCTCATTCTGTGGACCCCGAGGACCGCCTTATAACTGGGTTCAGATCGATCTCTCGGTCTCTCTCTCTCATATAAATGCATCTATATTCCCATTTCTGGATAAGGCTAGACATATGGTTTTGCTAGTTAATTCTTATAAACTACAGATATCCATATACATGGATACATTATAAACACATCTATATTTCTGGATAAGGCTAAACATTATTGGTAACACTCTTCTCTCCTGCAATACACTCTATACTGCACATTCCCATCATATTATGCAAATCTCCTCTTATTCAATTTAGTTTGTAATCTCTGTGTAAGGAATCATGGAACACGTCCTTTGCGACATGTTCCCTCCTTACCTGTCATCACTCAGACCTCCACTCTGGCACCAGAGTGTGCGCGCATGCGCAGTTCTTCTAGAGTGCCACAGAGCTTAGCTCCGCCCCTCGGACATGCCACGCTTCTCTCACATGTGGCGCACACACGTGACGACGTGCAACGCTCTCCAGCTGTGTGGCAAGTACTCGTTTAGCCCACTTGTCTCCTGCAGCCAATCTTTGCCTCCGCTCCGCCTCCCTTGCTACTTGTTCCTGCGTGCTACAAATACCCTGCAGTTCCTTTCCTACCTTGCTGAGCATAACTGTTGTAGGTTTGAGTTCTTGCATTTGTTGTGCCTTGCTCCTTGTCCTGTGTTCTTCTTGCAGTTTGACTCTTTGTTTACCGACCCGGCTTGACTTTGGAACCCCTCTGGATATTGACCTAGGCTTACCCTCGACCGGACCTCTCCAAACCCAGACCACAGCTATACAGACTTCCACGATTCTGACCTCTCCAACCCCAGACCACGGCTAACGGACTGACTATTCTGACCTCTCCATTCCAAGACCTTGGCAAGTATAAACTAACCCACTCTCTCCAACTCAGACCCGGCCACGTTTGACAATCCGCCTGCCATGCACGCTTTCGCTGCTGTGGGTGCGTGGTTTGCTACTTCCCCACCTCAGTAGCGGGGTCCTGTCTTGCTCGTGGGCAGCGCAAGCCTTGCCCTACAGAGTCTAGAGTCCCTAATTCCAAAGCTACATACAGTGGTGGTGTTCTATAAATAAATATATACTGTACATACCACTTACTCCTATTTAATTCTGCAAGTCTCATCTAGATTGGTAGAACCGGAACGCCTAAGGCCGCGCTTATAGTCCCGGCAACGCGAGGTCGCGTCAAAACAAGTGCATTTTCATTGACTTCCAGCGATCGCGATCAATCCGTTGCGCCGCTCCTACTATAACCGCACGAGATGGATTTATCACGATCACTGGAAGTCAATGAAAATTGATTTTTTTTTAGCAACTGCAGCGTGATGTCAGCGGCCATATGAGCGGTTCAGCCAATGAGGGCGAACCGCTCACGGCCACGCCCCCCCGGTCACCGTCTCTTGTCTGATACTATAAGCAAAAATCGCTGCTGCAACGGCGACAGATGACATCACGACACAGTAGCAAGGACTATGAGTGTGTCACGCATGTATGCCCGCAGACCTGGAAAGACCCCAGTACTGAGGTGGGAACGGTATTACCACACACCCACAGCAGTGAGGACAAGCCCGGAGTGTGGTATGGCGTTGCTGGGCCTGTTGGAAGATAGTTAGTGATACTTGCACCGTCTTGGTGGTAAAGCGTAAGAATAGTGGTGTCCGTGCGCCAGAGTCCAGGGATCCAGAAATCAGAGTAGTCAAGTTTGTAAGCCAAGTCCAGGGGTTACAGTGGTCAGCAAGGTAGAGTTCGTAAGCAGGGTTTAAGGGCAACAGAGAGCAGAGTAGTCCAGGACGAGCAGAGGTCAAACCAGAGATAAGCAGGAGCAGGAACAGGCTGGAACACAGAGAGAGCAAAGCATAGGACTGCACACACAGGGATAACAGAAGCTATGCAGAGAGATGATAGAAAGGACAGACAGGGGTTATAAAGGAGAGAACACCAATAGGAGAGAGAGGAGGAGCAGAGGGAGAAGCGGGAGACAGCAGGGATAGGTGAAGGAGGAGGAGACAGGGGAACCAGTGAGAGAGATCGCCTGCAGGGCATGGGAGGAGGAATCAGGAGACTGGAAACCCCTAGAAGAGGAGCGTGTGCGCGCGCCCTCTGTAATCTGAGAGTGCGCGCGCACAGGCTGCGTAACGAGGCGTGCGGAGCGCCGTGGGGGCACCTGCAGAGGGGAATGAAGGAACAGAGAGAACAGTCGCCGGAGGTAAGGACATGGGCGCACATACCTAGGGGGCCTGAGAGTGGGGAACGCTGCAGCAGGAGCTCGGGGACCGCGCGGGTGCGCGAGTCTTGCGGGGCACTCGCCGTGGCATAGGACCGGCGTCAGAGGCTGCCGGAGAGGGACAGGTGTGGATAAAAGAAGGGAGGCTGGCAGGGGAAGAGACAGAGAGGGTAGGTGAGCGTGTGACATCAGGGACACATGTAGGGGAAGGAATCCCCTGAACCGTCACAGAGTGGCCTTATTCTCATTTAATGCACTTGAGGTTCCTTGTTCTATTTTAGTAATTCTGTAAAGTCCCAAGTACATATGATTTTTTTTTTTTAATATAAATACGGATTTGCAGACTTCAGTAAACAGAACTCTTTCTGTTAAAATAATGCAGAAAAAGTAACTTTTAATATGTGCCCTTACTGTTTTGTTTATACGTGAAGGTGATATGAAAAGGCGCTAACAGCTATAAGTGATTAAAAACAATAAATGTGTTAAATAAATTACTATACAAATGTAATACAAGTGATAAATAAAAACTTACCATTTTGTCTACGTTAAATGTCAGGTACAGTAAATCTATACATCCTTAGCTGGCATTGACATCCTCTAACTAACTTGTTTCCACATTGAACGCATTTATTGGACGTAAATGCCAAAGGCTTATGAAATAATTGATAGCTTGCATGATGTCAACGCATTCTGCTTGATACGTAGACCTCAGAGCAATCCCGATGCGAGTTACAAAGATTATAAATCTTTATGTACTAAGCAATTGCTTAGAGCAGAGCGAGGCCCTTAATGGGATATACAGTGTAATTTACTTCAACAGAAGATGTGACCTAGTGGTAAAATGCATTTACCTTGCAAGTTGGATAACGAGTTGGATAACACAACACAAATTTAATCTATGACCCAGTGCCAGCCCTTGTGAACGTACATGTGGCACACACTAAATATACAACTAAAGCTAGTGGAGACTGAAATAGATCAATACTTTGTGCGAATAGTAATAAGTCTGTGTTTTGCTTCTAAAGAAGCTTTTTATTTTTTTTTAAATTCCATGTTTAAATTGTGACATTTAAAGCAGCAATAATACACCCCCACCCCGCTTATTTCACTATGTAAAGCATGTGACAATGTATAATTCTACATTCTTACCTAAGCTGGCTAAGAGAGTACTTCAGTATTAACAATAGATATTATACGAGAAGCTTTCGAGAGTTCTCCTCTCTTCCTCAGGTCAGCGATATGATTTACAAAGATTTCATGAGCTTAACACAGATGTAAAAAAAAGAGAAACAAGATAACCATCTAAGGCAGATGATGCAGAGAAGGAATAAACAGACAGGGCAATAAAGTGATGAAAGGGACAGTGAGACAAAGGACCATACATCCATCAGCAATGTGCAGGGGGTGGGGTTGCAGGGGGGGAGAGGGTGTTCATTGTAAAATTCACAGAGGCAATTAGAAACATAATGGTAGTGGGTTAAAACCCCCATATCAGCATTAAGTTCTCTTGTTTTAGTGTCAAAGAGCATTATCATTTTGAGTTCAAAGAGTCTCTGTGTGTGAGGGCCTATGAATGTGACCCTTTTTATTTATTTATAAAATTTTTTTTACCAGGAAGTAATACATTGAGAGCTACCTCTCAAGTATGTCCTGGGCACAGTTATAAAAATACATGGTTACATTAAAAGAACAGGGTTATGCAGTCAATTCACAGACATTCTTGACAGAGAGTTGGAAAATTGGGTACAAACCAAAGTTTCTTAATGTCTCACTGCTGCATCCTCCTGGATGGCCCTCCGCCGCCTTAAACTCAACATGGCTAAAACAGAGCTCCTCATACTTCCTCCCAAACCTGGCCCTACTACCTCCTTCCACATTACTGTTGGAACTACGATCATTCACCAAGTAGCCCAAGCACGCTGCCTAGGGGTCACACTCTACTCCTCTCTCACATTCGCCCCTCACATTCAAAACATTTCTAAAACCTGTCGCTTTTTCCTCCGCAATATAACAAAGATACGCCCTTTCCTCTGTTGCTCGACTGTAAAACTCTGACTCAGGCCCTCATTCTCTCCCGTCTTGATTACTGTAACCTCCTGCTGTCCGGCCTTCCTGCCTCTCACCTGTCTCCCCTACAATCTATCCTAAATGCTGCTGCCAGAATCACTCTACTCTTTCCTAGATCTGTCTCAGCATCTCCCCTCCTGAAATCCCTCTCCTGGCTTCCGATCAAATCCCGCATCTCACACTCCATTCTTCTCCTCACTTTGAAAGCTTTACACTCTTCTGCCCCTCCTTACATCTCAGCCCTAATTTCTCGCTATGCACCATCCCGACTCTTGCGTTCTTCTCAAGGATGTCTTCTTTCTACCCCCTTTTTATCTAAAGCCCTCTCCCGCCTTAAACCTTTTTCACTGACTGCCCCACACCTCTGGAATGCCCTTCCCCCCAGTACCCGACTAGCACCCTCTCTATCCACCTTTAAGACCCACCTTAAGACACACTTGCTTAAAGAAGCATATGAATAGCACTGTGGATATTCTGAACACATGATACATAAGCTTGGCCCCCTGCAGACGCACTTACCAGAACTCCCTCCTACTGTCTCTGTACGTTCTCCCTACCTACCAATTAGATTGTAAGCTCCTCAGGGCAGGGACTCCTCTTCCTTAATTTTACTTTTATGTCTAAAGCTGACCTGTTATTTATATTATTTGTTATTTATTTGATTACCACATGTATTACTACTGTGAAGCGCTATGTACATTAATGGTGCTATATAAATAAAGACATACAATACAATACAATACAATAAAAGGCTTGTGATTTTCCAATTGAAATAAAGCAGCTTTAACATCACTTTAACATCACCAAACAGCAGAAAAGATCTCACGTCTCGCGAGATTTCATAGGAAAGTCACAGTCTACTGGCACTGACGATAGCAAGTCCTCCAGGGAACTATTCACACAGGATCCACATCCACGTCCTCGCCCTACTAGTTTCGCCTATCGGCTTCATCAGGGACATGCCCCTTTCCTACGAAACTCGCGAGACGCGAGTTGAAGCCTCACGTGACACGGAAGTGATCTGGGTACACGGAGACACCAGCGGAGGACGCAGGATGTCGTTTGTAACCACTAAGGACCTCAGTGTGTTGGTGGAATCCCGTGTATGCCGAGAGACCAGGAAAGAACAACGCAGGGCGTTCTCCTGAGAAGTTAAGGAGAGCAGCAGGATACGGTTGGCATATGGACTGTTACCCTGGCGGACATATCCTTTATATGTTTTTTAGTTCAATAAATTGTTTGTACTTTGGTTACCCCTCTCTTTCCTTACCTAAAAGTTACTCTGGGAGCCCATCTGAGCCTATATGGTCCTGTGTAAAGAAGTGCCGTTTCTGGTTGAGCCCAGTAGCTGTATTTCTGATGAGGAGCCCAGCTGAATCTGACGGAGTGGACTTCATATAACAAGTGAAACAGCCAAGATTATACAATTTTGCCTGTATTCATCTGTCATCTTTTAAGTGTAAGTCTGTGTGTGTATGTGTGTGTGTGTGTCTGTCTGCGTGTGTCTGTAAGTGTATACACGCGCACACATACGCGCTCTATGAGCGCCGGACATAACTGTTATGGAAAAAAAGGGTGCTGCATATCATAGCATCTCCCAAATAATGGAAAGGTTACGGAGAGGAAATCAGGTATTAGAACTATTGGGTCAGAGAATCCTGGTGAAATCCCAGAATTCTCTGGCGTCCATTTCTCCTGCGGCTAATATATGCATGTATATCTTCATTTATATAGCGTCCCCAATATACTTAGTGCTTTACAAAAGACAATACAATACAGGAAATTGTAATAAGTGCAAACTAATTCAGACAATAGGAAATGAAATTCCTGCTACAGAGAGCTTACAGTCTAAAAGTTCTAAATCTCTATGGCATCAACTGTGCGTGAGGGTGGGGGGGATTTTCTCAGGTCCTGGGTAGTTTGCAGAGAGTTATCCTCCCCTAGATTTAGAATGGGGGATACCTTTGTAATGTATATGGCAGCGGTACTCAAACTGGGGGGAGGGGCTACATTTTCAGGGGGGAGGGGGGCATGGCAGTTAGAGGTCCTGTGCTCTCCCCCAAGGCATTTAAATTAAATGCAAGGCCTCTATAATACACTTACCTTCCCTTTCAGCATGGCATCGTCCTGGTAACCCGGAGTCAAATGATGCTGCGGTGTCACATGACGTCGCGTTACCATGGCGATGTGATGTCGCATGACCCAGCGCGCCATTTGAAGCCGGGGTCGAGCTGGGGGGGAGGGGGAAGAGGCGCCAGGTGCCGAAAAGAGCAGGCAGGGGTGGGCACGGGGAAAAGTTTGCGCACCCCTGGTATATGGCATGAGAAAGTATTTTAAATCGATGTGGTACTTCATAGGTTAACGTTGGTTACAAATTGCCTTAAAAATACAAGACATTTGTTTTATGGCCTGTAACCCTTGTCCCATATGCAGGTCACGTGCTCACAGGTGTGCCATACATGGCACCCCTCATTTAATCTTAGGTGGGATTTGTCACCACAATATCACAATTCATATATGATGGAGCAGAGTATGGAGCACATTGAAAAAGCCTACAAAGATTCATGACTTCTGGAGATTGGTAACAACCACTGAAATAAGAGCCTGGTTAATCTGAGTTTAACAAAATATAAGCAATAATAAAATATTCTATTTTATAAAATCTTTGCCAGGCAGAAATCGGGAAAGGTTATTTGTATTTTTACCATTAGATGTGTTTGTAGCCGCTTCCAGTTATTCTATACTGCTCACACACTTGACAAATAAGCTTTGATGTTCTGATTTAAGAGTGTAAAACATAATTATATATAGATTAGATCAGTTTGATATTAAATGAAGGATTTATTCAGTTTCAAAGTTTATATTCACTTGAATACTCAATTTTGAAATGCTTTTGGGGGGGCATTGAACTGAAATTACTGTAAAATCTGAAAATTAAAATAACTATTGATGTATTAAGAATCAACAGGTTCAACTAAAAAAACCTGCATGATGTGTCTCTGTTTATAGTAAGAATATTATATTATCTTTATTGTGACTTGAGAGGTAATCCTAGCAACATCATTTTTTTTATAATAATCTTTGTGTTTTAATATATGCATCTTTTGATTACCTTTATTGAAAACTAATTACCTAAGCTGTCTATCAATTAGTTCTCTCGTGATCGATCAGCAAAATCCTGCTTCCTAGGGTTCACTAAATGACTGCCTTTTAGTTTCAAATCAATCCTTCAGTCCAGGTAACTCAGCAGCTACAATGTATTCTTATATTACCAAGTTAATATTATCTATTGCTACAGTTTGCAGCTCAAATTGCTGGGAATATTGGCAACAAATCAGAAACAGGAAAGTGTTACAATGATCTTGCACTGCTGGGGAGGTGTGTTGAAACCTGCTATAGAAAATCGAAGGATGCTCAGTATAATAATACTCATAAAAATGGCCAAGAGTTGAATTTTAAAATACGTATTATCTAATACTACACCAATACTAACTGATTTAAAAAAAAACAAACAAAAAACAAAACATGTTGGATATTGCTTGGATTGCTCCTTTAAGTGGAGATCGCGTGATCGCAGCGGCCATTTTCCGGGAAAATGAAGACGTCCTATTTCTCTACAGGGCAGATTGCGTCCTGCGATCCATGGGAACACAGTATGCCATCTAACCAGGAAATAACAGACCCCTTTAGCATGACAGGGGGGCCAACGGGAAACCACAATGTCATCCATGGCAACTTCCTATTAGCCTGGGTGCCGGCAGAGATTTAAAACCCATAAATTACTGCCAAACTGGTGGTAAGTATTTCGGAAAGCAGAGGGTTCCTTAAGCTGAAAATGATGTGGTTCAGCTCTGGGGACCCTGTGGTTCTCAACCTGTGAAAAAAGGCGAGTTACATAGGGGCGACAGCTGCTTTAAAAAACACGTCCCAAACATTAGTTTCGTTTGCTATTCATGGGAAGACTGAGCAGATAATATCCTTTTATAATCCCCGCGAGTGACCAGCATCTCAAGCTTGTGAAATGAACAAGCAAGTGTTAACAAGACGGAAAACATTGTACCCTTTCATTTCTTACACGTAAACAGTTCCTGTATATACGGCTGTGTAATTCCCAATATAGCTACAAGGCCAAACATGTCTCATCCTATACAAAGAAAGACAAATAAAAGAAGTGGTCTTCAGAGTTAACTGTTACCATGGATATCAATATTCCTATAACGGTTTAATATAGGTCTTCTTTCTGTGACTTCGAAAAATCCAAACTGATTTACAGTACATGGCTACACTTTCCTGAAATCTGTGCATTTTGTTACTGCAGGTCTATGAAATGTTGTCATGTAGTATACAGTAGTATACAGCTACTGTATTGTAGAAAAGCAATAAGTCACAAAACTGTTCTATACTTCTTACGGTTACACCATCTCCTTACATGCTCCTTAGAGAGGATGGATAGATGTGTGAAAAGCAGTAATTCATATATGTGGGAATGATTTTTGGTTCTCTGAAAGTAAATCTACTTCACAGAATAACAATGCAGGGCACTTTTAAACTTCATGTCGAAACTAAGCATCGCCAACTCCACTCCGTCTCCAAAATTAGAGCCTCAAAATCTCACACAAACTGTTGTGCCAAGGGCAAACTTAATAAACAGCATAACATTACTCCCAAGCTGTACAGTATGTACCGGGGGTGGCGTGCAATGAGTCAAATGGACAACTGGAATACAACCTAGATAGTCTTTACGTGGAGCTTAGCCTGAACATTCAAGGTGCCACCAACATTAGGGAATGGTATAAGTGTCCCAACCCCAAAGTCTATTCCACGTGCACATTCCCAAAGCCACAAGGGAACTGATGATATATCCTTGTTCAGCATTACAAAGCTACCAACAACAAAAAATGCAAGCCATTTACATTTTCTTTGGTACCCAAAACGATGAATGTGTCGTTTCCAATCAAACAGCCTCTTGTGTTGGTGACCTATTGATGTCTGAAGACATGTTTATTGTGTCATTGAACAAAAATCACTGCACGATCATTTTACGTGTGTGTAAACGTACTTACCAATTCTGTAATAACGATCCAACTGGTCCCAAAGGCTTTGATGATCCGGCCTTGGAAGGTCAATGCTTTTAAGAGGTTCATATACTGAGCCTATAAAAGAAAAAGTACCAAAGTGAAAACAGGATCTTATCTCCAAAATAAACGTATCAAGCATTCTCATGCAGCATAATAAACAATTGTCTCTTTCATTAATCACACTGATTATGTTAATTGCATTTCCCACAGACCAGTCCATCACGCTTAAATGCTCACCGTTATTATCCAAGACCTCTGTGAATACTATACAGAAATAAAGATCTCTGCATTAGTGAAACATCGACTGTAAATTCATGTGTCAAACATTTGGTCCCAATTTTCATCCCAAAGCGGCTTTAAACTACAACTTCCACTTATGCTTTTAGCTACAGTATTGTAAACTTTATAGATACACACACACACACACAATATTTTAAAAAGTGATACAGGTTTAAAAAAAAAAAAAAAAAAGCAAAAACTTTTACAGTATGTCCTGAGATTTTCAATTGTACCGCACCCAACACATTTAACAGGCAAATGGTACATAAGCAAATTGTGAACAGTATCACATAACTGGAAGGAAAACACTACTAATTCAGTATTACAGTCAAATGACTATTGTGGACTCCCCTCATACATATATATACACACATACATATATACACACACTATCTATACTGTAGACATATAAAATCAAAAACTAATAGACCATACCGGTCTGTGGCTAACGAAATGCTTTTATTTGGGCGAGATTTCGAGATACACTGGTCTCTTCTTCCGGCGGTGTTACAATGGATAAAGCAAGCAAGGTGTTTTACTTACAGTAAAAACAGTGCATTCTGGAATGTATCTGACTGAAGCCTATCCCTCCCCCTGTGCAGAATGGGATCTATAACTTAAGGTGTTAAATAGTTCCTGAATGTTAGTGATGTAAGAGTGTGTGTGTGTGTGTGTGTGTGTGTGTGTTTGTGTGTAAATATACATTTATAAAGCGCCCACAGTGTGTACAGCGCTTTACAAAATGTGTGTATGGGAGTGTATACCAATGGTGTGAGTAGATGTAGAAATGTAAGAGGGTGTTGCATTACTATTAATGTGTGTAGATACTATGTGGTCCCTATTGGTATATATGGATAGAATTGCATTGGACATATGTATGTGTAAGATTTATTTATTTATAAAATATTTTACCAGGAAGTAATACATTGAGAGTTACCTCTCGTTTTCAAGTATGTCCTGGGCACAGAGTTAAGACAAATAATACATGGTTACAAATACAGTTACATAAATGAACAGGTTATACATTATATATTAGACATTGCATGCACAGTTAAAAATATATATATTATAGGCGAATGAAACAATTAGAGACAGCTGTGTGCATTCATGTAGCGCAGTATGTATAGACATGGCCTTTAGCACTCATGGGAAGAGAGTTCTCTTGTCAGGATAGTTACTCATGAAGCTGCGGTTTTGATTTAGGTCACTGCTAAGTGTCCCGAACAGTTGCATAAATTTGTCTTCATGCAACCGTCTCTCTTTTGGTGTTCTAAGATTACTTTTGAGTATGGCCACCTTCAGATTGTTCCTCTTATGGCCTGTAAGGATTCTGCTCAATCCGTGCTGGGTTTTCACTGCGGTCCGGTTATCTGTCTCTCCTGCCCTTTCTCCTCCCTGTGGCCATTTTGGGTACTGGCAGCCTGCTTTATAAGGCTGCAGTTACCATAGAAAGTCGCAGAGCAAAGTTCTATGTGTTTGCAGCTCCTGTCGGTCTTTGCAGTTATGCCTTACCCTCTTGCCTGTTTTGAATTCCTCTTGCTGTCCCGAACCGTGACCCCGACCTTGCTGCCTTCCGCCAGCCTTGACCTCCACTTGCCTCCTCGACTTTGCACCTCTGCCGCAAGCTCGGAACCCTGCTTCCATACTGACTACGGATACTCTTACAGGAATCTGTCACTGGGTCACGGTTTATTTGTATCCCTACCTCAGCACTGTGCCTCCTGATTTGACTTAAGCACCGTCACATTTTGCTCGGCCAAACATGGATCCCGCTGAGGTAGCGAGCCGTATCTCTCCAAGGGGAACTACTTGGAGATCATGAGACACGCTTCACAAAGCAAAACCAACAGAGGAAATTAATTTCCAGCCGACTTCAGGACATTATAATCCGGCTGGATACATTTCAGGTGGGTTCTACCCCTGTACTGCCATTGCTGGCAGCTTCCCCGGCGCCAGTTCCGTCATCTCCTATGCCCAGAGAGCCACGGATCCCGACGCCTCCACGTTATGGAGGGAATCCTATGACTTGTAGAGGATTTCGGAACCAATGATCGATGCAGTTCGAACTCCAGCCCTCCATGTTTAGCACTCATCGATCCAGGGTAGCCTACCTCATTTCTCTACTGACAGACAAGTCTTTGGCCTCGGCCTCCCCCCTCTGAGAAAAGGAATCTCCACTGATTAATGACTGCGCTGCCTTCCTCTAAACATTCAAAAAAGATTTTGACGCTCCTGGTCGCGTCTCTTCTGCTTCGTTCCTTCGAGTCCGGCAAGGAATCCGTACTGTGGGCAAGTAAGCCATTGAATTCTGAACCCTTGCCACAGAGACAGGCTGGAAAAAGGAAGCTTTGCTGGCAGCATTTTGGCTGGGGCTTTCTGAGGGGTTAAAGGATGAACTAACTTGCCGGGACACTCTCAAAGATCTGGGGAAATTTATTGCGGTCTGCATGAGAATCGATCTACGGATGCAGGAACCTCTCCCTGAGGAACCGATGCAATTAGGCGACACCAAGTTACCTGAGCAGAAGAAAACTATGAGACGTGTCAGAGGACTGTGTCTGTACAGTGGGCTCAAAACGTCACTGTGTCACAGACTGTCCTACATAAGGAAAACCGCAATGCCCAGTGAAGATGGAAGAATAGAAGAAATGTTAAGAGAATATTCCTCTATCACCTCACCCTTCACGGCTCCTCCTGCCGGTTTCACTCTCCTGGGGACCAGCATTCATTTTCACTCAGGCTTTTGTGGATTCAGGAGCCGCAGGGAACTTCATAGACCATGCATTTACGAAACTCTGCTCCCAGGGGTCATCCCTCCATGAGGCTGAACCTATTCCCTTTCGGAACCAGAAACCAAGGATATGTGAGAATACATTTCGGAGAACCTTCAGCGTGGGTTTATCCGCCAATCAAGGTCTCCCACTGAAGTGGGTTTCTTCTTCGTTTAAAAAAAAAAAACATGAAATAAAGTTATTATATACAAACACACACGTTACATATAAACCCACACACATTAAAGACCGAGTTTGCAGCTTAAAATATTAATAAGACTGATGCATATAAACCACAGTCTATTTCAATTTAAAAGGGAAAGATATGCTAGCCGTTAACGGAAATTAACATTCACTCGTGTACAAGTTCACCTAATTAAAAAAAAAAAAAAAGTGCAGCGCTTCATTAGTTCTGCGAGAATTAAAGCCTTATAATATTGTAATTGCTTTTTTTTTTTTTAATTTCTGGAAAATTCACAGACAGCCTTTTTAGCAGCTTAAAGTAAACTTGACTGTGCCCATTAAGAATGGGTGGCATAACAAGGTTGTAGCAGTCAAAAAGGAATCAACTGCTATGCAAATAAACCTGGTTTTAAATCTGTTATGCATGTTTCAATAACATTATTAAACACTGTATATCATACGCCTTATAGACGTCTGTGCACATATAATACTTTAGAGTCGATGCATTACTGGAACCAAAAGGAAGTGGTAGAGAATAAATTAGTAATCCCTCTGTCTTTGATGGGTACAGTTTCCACGGTCAAGGATTGATCTACGGCTGGAGTGAATCCCAATGGCAGGAACAGCAGGGAGCGTGGTTGGGGTCACATGCAGAGGTCGGAGGCAGGCAGTATGTAGCGTGGTCGAGGTCACAAGCAAAGGACGGCAACGAGGAGGCTGGAATAGGACTGGGTCTAGGATACAGGACTAAGACTGAGGAACAGGACTGGGACTGTATAAACAAGGCAACAGCATACAGCGACAGCAGCAGAGAATACAGGAACCTAGCAGGTGCTGGAGGAACCAGTATAAACAGGCACTTAGGTATAGGAAGGGGAGGCTTATAAAGGCAGGCTGAGAGATAGAGCACAGGTGCAGAGGTGTTAGGTTTCAGAGTCTGGAATGTTCTGTGAGAGCTAGCAAGACCAGCAGTAGTCCCGGTCGGTGTGCATGGATACTGCAGGCTGGAACGTCAGGAAGAACCTGACATTAATACCCCCTCCCACGAGCGTTCTCCGGTCGATCTCTTTCCAAGGCTTGTCTGGATATCTATGGTGGAAAGCCCTGAACAGTCGTGGAGCATGTACAAAAATTGTTGGTTCCCATGATCTCTCCTCTAGGCCACAGCCCCCCAGTGGACCAGATATTGTAGTCTCTCTTGGTGTAACCTGGAGTCCAAACTTCTTTCCACAATGAATTTCTCTTTCTTATCCACCAGAACAGGGTCAGGAGGAGGAAAGGTGCGTCCAGGAAAGGGATTCTCCCGGAATGGCTTCAAACAGGGAAATGTGAAAAACGGGGTATATTTTAATGGCCTCTAGAAGTTCTAATCTGAAGGACACTGGATTGATCAGTGCTGAAATACAGAATGGCCCAATGTATTTTTGTCCCAATTTAATGGTTGGAACCTTTAAATCGTAGATTTCTAGTTGAAAGCCAGATCTTATCCCCAACGTGAAACTCTGGGGAGGGTCTGCGGTGTTGGTTGGCTGCTATTTTGTACTATACTTGAGCCTCAGGCTGCACAGAGTCCTCTCTCAAGATTGAAAGAAAATGTTTTTTCCTTATATGATATATCAATTGATGCTTTATTGAGAGTTTTTTTTTGTACTGCAGCAAGGCTGGTGGTGATTAGTGACACATTTTTTTAAACTAGTAATTTTTCTTATACATTTTTTCTATTTATTAAATAATTAGTTGCTGTAATAGTTGAGATTCACATTTTTTCCTGAAATGGACGAGGAAGAGGATATAGAGACTGTTATCAAAACTACATACAGGCATACCCCGCTTTAAGGACACTCACTTTAAGTACACTCGCGAGTAAGTACATATCGCCCAATAGGCAAACAGCAGCTCACGCATGCGCCTGTCAGCACGTCCTGAACAGCAATATCAGCTCCCTACCTGTACCGAAGCTGTGCGCAAGCGGGGAGACTATAGAGCCTGTTACAAATGCGTTATTTACATCAGTTATGCACGTATATGACGATTGCAGTACAGTACATGCATCAATAAGTGGGAAAAAGGGAGTGCTTCACTTTAAGTACATTTTCGCTTTACATACATGCTCCGGTCCCATTGCGTACGTTAATGCGGGGTATGCCTGTATGTTCAGGATTGTGAAAATAACTTGGAGAGACTTAAAAAAGCCAAAAGGGTATTTGATGAAGATACTGAAAATATTACTTGCGAGAGCCCTTCAGATCTGATTGACCATTTCGTCAGATTAGAACGTTTACTAACACAAGACATTAGACTCTTTTGGGATATAACCACCCTAGAAAACTATATAAGAGTCAAACGTATCCCAAGGGGTCTCCACATGAAAAAGATGCCTTCTTTTGGATTTATTAATAAGGAATTTGAACTCCATTGGAGAAAAATACTTGATGAGAGTTCTAAAAAATTAATGGAACTTATAATAAATACAAAGATAAGTGAAAAGGCAATTTTAGCTAAAGAGATCAATACCCTTAAAACCGAGCTTAATAAATTTTGTAATATGGAGCAATTCCCACACAATGACAAAATCCTGTTAGTAAACATTGAGAAAATGGAGAAGGGGGTAATAATGAAAAAACAAGAGACATTTTCAAGAGACAGAGGGGATTATGAAAGGAATCAGGTCTACTGCTGGGAGAGACCTGTTTCCAATCGTGAACCCTATAGATCTAGGAACCCCACCCACTCTACACCTAACAAATGGGCACATGATGGGGGCAACATTGAACAAAGGCCTAATACTAAATCCATTCTTAAATCGCCACATTCAGACAGGAGATCAAGTTCTGATACCGATTCATCTGACACTATAGATAGACCATCCGTGTCCTTTTCTAATAGACATCAAGACCACAAAGATTCTGAGCGTGGCTTTTTTAATAAAAGCTATATGACCAGTACCCGAGAAGATCCTTCTTGGCCCCCAACTAATACTACTAACCCACCGTCAAAAAACGGAAGAGGAGCAGAAGGGGGAAGAAAAACAGGGAAAATCACAGGATCAGACAGCAAGAGGAAGAAATATTTTTAGATACGTCTAAAAATAATGTCATTAACATTTCAGATACCCCTCTAACTTTACAACAAACATTGCTGTTGAATAAGGGCCTCAATTTTGCTCCACAAGAGAACTTTAATTTGTTTTCCACGATCATCGACCTCCAAAAGTACACCAGGAAGTTAGCTCTTAAAAAATTGTTTATTAAAAAAGATAATGCTGATATGTGTACAGATATCAATGCTTATGTTGAACCGACTAATCATGATGTATGTTCTTTTGGGGAGGATGTCTTTGGTCTCAAAATGAAATCCCTATATCGAGTGAGCTGTGTAGATGACCCAATTGACACCCCTTTTTTTGGTCATGTATACTCTGGTTTGAAGAGAAAATCATTATTTATTCCCCACAATTCTAAGGGTCCCAGTATATCAAACTTTGAAAGGTTGGTAGAGCGGGATCTTAGAATTTTGTCCGAAGGTTTCTCTTTTTCATCGCCTAAATTTGATAATCTTTCCAGAGTTGAGAGAAATGATCTTGATATCTTAAAAAATGACAAATCTATTGTCATAAAAAAGGCTGACAAAGGGGGTGCAATAGTGGTTCAGTCTGCCCTTAAATATAGAGAAGAAGCATTAAGGCTATTAAATGATGGTTATTTTTATTTGAGACTGAAGACAGATCCAACAAATGATTATATCAAAGATTTACAAGATCTGTTGGCATTGGGAGATGTTTTATATGTATTGACTGTTAAAGAAAGGAATTTTTTGAATTGTTTGCATCCGGTGAAACCGGTCTTTCACCATCTCCCAAAGATCCATAAATCCCTCGAGGACCCCCCTGGGCGTCCTATCGTTGCGAGTATTGGATCTTTGGGAGATGGTGTCTCCAAATATGTTGACAGGTTTCTTCAGCCAATGGTGCACACCTTGCCTTCTTACATTCAGGACACCACGGCCCTCCTTATAGCACTGAAGGATATTGTCTGGAGGGATGGATATAGATGGGTCACCATGGATGTCACGTCTTTATACACTATTATTGAACACCAACATGGTTTATTGGCTATTAATCACTACCTCGAAGAATCTTCACTTTCTATGGCACAAATTTCATTTATCACTGATTCCATTTTTACTCACGCACAATTATTTTTTGTTTGATTCTCTTTTTTATCTTCAGAAACGGGGCACGGCTATGGGGAGCTCTTTTGCTCCTTCATATGCCAATCTTTTCATGGGTTTATAGGAGTCCACACATATCTATGGTAGCACTAATCCTTATCTTTCCAATATTATCTTCTATAAGAGATATATTGATGATTTGATTTTTATTTGGCACGGTGAGTTAGATAGTTTATATTCTTTTATTCACGAACTTAATACCAACGATATAAATTTAAAATTCACATTTCATACAGATACACATTCTATTGATTTTCTTGACGTGACACTCCATGGTGACCCTAATACTAATATAAGAACAGATGTCTTTATCAAACCTCACTCCAGAAATTCCTATCTGCATGCTAACAGTAGCCATCCTAAATCTCTTATTAGAGGTATTCCTAAGGGCCAGTTCCAAAGGTACAGAAGACTTTGTTTTGACAAAGATTCTTTTGAGAAACATTCCAAAGAACTCAGTTCTAAATTTTTGGCTAGGGGCTATGCTCCTAATATTGTAAAAGCAGCATATATGGATGCAGAATCTATGGATCGTACCAAATTGATTCATCAAAAGAAACAGAAAAAAACTAATGTTATTGATAATCCTTTGTTTATTACTCAGTTTAATGGACAAATACAACAAATCCGTTCTATTGTATATAAACATTGGGGAATTCTCAAATTAGATTCAGATTTGGATTCCATCACCGAAAGTGGCCCCAGATTCGTTTTCAAAAAAGCCAATACATTGGCCACTTCAGTGTCAAAAAGTTTATTTCAATCATGTCCCCCCAGTCCTAAGGGACATATACCCAAAGGATTTCATAAATGTGGTTTGTGCAGGTGGTGCCCATTTGCTGTCCCCACAAAGAGAATACACACATTGTACCCCAAAGATAGACATAAAATTAGATCTTTTATTAATTGTAATAGCAGTTATGTTATATATGTCATCTCATGTGGGTGCAATAAGAGATATGTCGGTCGTACTATTAGACCACTTAAAGTGCGTATCTCTGAACATGTGAGGCTGATTCGGAAAAAAGATAACACACATCCAGTGCCTAGGCACTTTTCTGAGTGTCCACAAGGAGGTATATCCAACTTAAAATTCATTGGCATTGAACATGTCCCCGTTAATGTAAGAGGTGGAGATAGAATTCAACTTCTCAATAGGAGAGAAATGTACTGGATCTTTTCTCTCCATACATTGCATCCATACGGTTTAAACGTGGATTGGGAATTGCAACATTTTTTGTAGAGCAACCTATTGTGACTTTGTGACTCATATTGTTATTTAGTGGTATAGATTTTTGATTATGTACCATTGTTGTATTTGAAACTTGTAATGTCATGTCAATGTTATGTAATATTATTGAAAAATGTGTTTGGAGCTCCGGAGTAGCTGCGTGCGTTGTCCTGT
>NC_134501.1:526458-538958 GCF_040206685.1 Ascaphus truei
CCTGCACCTCGAACCCGTCTCCCCCCCGCACCTCGCACCCCTCTCTACCCCCCCTGCACCTTGCACCACTCTCTCCGCCCCCCCTGCACCTCGCACCACTCTCTCTGCCCCCCCTGCACCTCGCACCACTCTCTCCACCCCCCCTGCACCTCGAGATATATATATATATATCCAAAAAAGAAGTGAATAAAGTAGCGCCACTCATAAACCAGTGAAAAAAATAATAAACCCTTTCAAAGTGCTAAATTCAAAACAATCCTATAATGAGTGTTAAATATAAAGTTAATACTGACAAACTAAAATATACACTCTATTATATATACACATTAAAATTAATAATAAAATAATAAACAGTCCAAGTGTAAATGTCCAAACCCCAAAATGAGTCCTGATAGGTAATACAGGAAATAATACGGAATCCAAGAGTCCACGGCAGCTCTCAAATGGAAGAACCACTTCCAAGGCAGAATCTATAGATACAAAAAGAAGACAGAGAGCGCACGCCCCAAAAGAAGACAGAGAGCGCACGCCCCATAGTGTGATCCTGTACATTTAATGATGGGAAGGGGTTGGTGGGGGGATTAAAAACAAAGTATAAGTGAATAACAAGCAATTTGTGACAAAATTATCACCACCGATGCAGGAACCGTCGCGTGACGTATTGTCAGTCCAACTGGAATCTTTGAGCAATGCACCCGACAGCGTCCGTCCTTAGCGCGATCAAATGAAGTCCTCCACGCAGTGTGGCATCGGAGTTAGCCTCAATACAGCTCCTACGCGCTCCGGCCGTAAAGCATGTAGGCAACGTGATGACGTAGTGTCGTAAAGTTGCTGGCATCCGAGTACTTTTTACAAAGCCTCTGACCCCATAAAATTCCTCTTTGCTGCAACAATGTCCCAATTGCGCCAAAATGTCCATTGATTCCCAAGAAACGTGGAAATACTAGAGTTTGCTATTCCAGGTCAATCCTTCATTAACAAATAATCTGCAACCCCAGAGAACCTTAAAATTCCCCCTTTATCCAACCACAAACTCATGGTTTCCAAATGCTACTGTCAAAAAGCTAAACATTGTGGTAACAATAATTTTGCTGCATATGAAAGCCATAGGGAGCATGACTACAAAGGTGCAATAAACCCACAACACCCAGTGTCTAATGGGCTTAAAGCTGCAGACCAAGCAATATCCTACATGGGTGTTTTTTTTAATAAATCAGCTCTGTAGTGTGAAAAAATAATAATAATATATATAGATTACCCATTACGGTTGAAACAAGTCTGTGAATGGTTTCTCTGGCTTTGCATCTGATTCCCATGCTGTGCTTTAAAGCTGTGTTAACAGCGAGCATTAGCTTATATGGGCTCCATGTAACAATGGTTTTGCAGACAAAAGGTGACACGTGTGCTCATTTGCATGTCATATCCCAGAATCCCTTGCTGCAGTGGAAGCACTGTATGCTGGGAATAATGGTGAAAGGCAGGGTTGCAGACCTGCCTAAGACATGTGAATGTGCTCACAAGTGATCTTTTTATTTGCTATATGCTATATGCAATATGGTGGAGGATTCTTGTTGCCTTTTTCACCCACCATAACCTAAAACTTGATGATACAGGCACACCTCGCATTAACGTAAGCAATGGGCCCGGAGCAGGTATGTAAAGCGAAAATGTACTTAAAGTGAAGCACGACCCTTTTTTCCACTTATCGATGCATGTACTGTACTGCAATCATCATATATGTGCATAAGTGATGTAAATTAATAACGCATGTGTAACAGGCTGTATACTCTCCCCGCTTGCGCACAGCTTCGATACAGGTAGGGAGCCGGTATTGCTGTTCAGGACGTGCTGACAGGCGCATGTGCGAGCTGCCATTTATCAATTGGGCGAGATGTCCTTATTCGCGAGTGTACTTAAAGTAAGTGTCCTTAAACCGTGGTATGCCTGTGTGTTTATATATATTTTTACAACGGAGTGACATTTTTAATATAATGTAAATCTTTTTTTGTTTTTATAGCAACCATTACCAAAGTCACAGATACCGAGTCATTACTCCTTTGCCGCCTTTTAGTGAACCCCTGAGTCGAAACTTCCCCGATCGATCACAGGAGAAGGATCGATCAGCAACTTGGCTAATAACATCATTGTGTGGATTTTATTGATGCACATATTAAGGGGAATAAAATACAAATAAATAAAATCCGCAGCTGCTGCTTTAAAATGGCCTTTTGCTTGCGTAGCCCTGTTTCTCCCCCTCTCTGGAAACATGTTGTTGCTACTACTGATAACATGCTGCGTGCATACCTGCGAGGGTACAGGAGAGCTGAGAGTCCGCAATGGGGTGGGGACCAGGACAGGCTTACGGTGATCCTTACATTCTCTTCAGGGTGGTACAGCGCCTCCAGACATGGTAGGCTACAGTGAGTCCCTACCATGAAAGTTCATATTGCTCCAATACCCCTGGCTAACAAATCGCAACTCAGCCAGGAGTATATAAATGAAGTCTTTATTATAGCAGCCACTGCATGATGGTATAACAGTGTTGCCTTTTGTGGAAAAGGGTTTCAGGCCCGTGGCTGGTGCTTGGCCAGCAGTTAATAATTAAGGCCATGTGCTTCTGCACGGATCTTGCTACTCTCCCCAGCTCCAGGAGGAGCACTTCCTAATGTTACAAAGGAGGCAGTATAAAAATAAAGTTCTCCTGCTCCCCATCTTCCATTAATCGTGTCCCGCCGTATTGTTTAACGAATAGAGAATTCAATCAGTGGGTTTGTTATTGCAATTTTGAGGACATTTAATCTTCTCGGATCATGGGGATTGGGAGTGAATGGGCTAGCTACAGATAGGCTGCTGTCACCTCTTTTCAATTGACTAGTTCAGCTCAGGATCAGGCTCCTTAGAAGCAGCAGGCACGTCTAAAGGCAGCCAGTATACAACTGTGCATCACGCATTTTAATCAAGGATAATCCCTCATGGACTTAGAGAAAAATCAGCGGATTTGTCTCTTCTGTGTTCTGTACGGGTAACACGGCAAAGAAAATAAACCCAGCCGTTTTATCAGGTTTGTCTGCTGGTACAAAGAAAATACCAGTAAGCCATACACTGCCAGAGGGTAAAGTTCCCATGTCAAATGAATTTTGGGCTCAATTGAAATGATGATATAACCTTGCTCCACTATAGCAATTCCTGTTTGCCATATTATTCAAAGCCCCTATACCAGTTTGGAGAACCTGTATTCAAGCAGCTAAAAATAGCACAAATATACTGAAAGTGGGAATAAAAAAAATAAAATAAAAAAAAGAGAGTGGCACCAGTTATTTAAATGGTTGCAGAAACAAAAGAAACTCGAGTCCTACAGTGCAGATGGCCGTTTTACAGGAGCCTAAAATCCAAAACACACAACAATGAAAATCTACGGAAATAAAATTAACAGTGTTCTCTCTTTCTTGAGCGAGTTAAGTTAACCTTACAGGCTTCCTCCGTAAAAACAAAGGACACATTTATAATGAAAGAAACATACCAATAGTAGATACGTTGGTACCCGTCTGCATTCTTGTAGGATACTGCAACATTTCTACTTAAATTGAAGTTAATTGACAATATGGCCCTAATTTCCTAGTGATGCTATGACATAAAACCACAGTTAACCACCCTTTACTCCTGCAAATTCTTCACTCTTGGTATCCATAACCATTAGAGAGAAGGAGCAGCTCAGTGTATAAAGACACTGACAATAGCACAGAGTAGCAGGGGAACCTGGTTCAATTCCCGGTGTCGGCTCCTTGGGCAAGTCACTATCTCCCTGTGCCTCAGGCACCAAAAATATAGATTGTAAGCTCCACAGGGCAGGGACTTGTGCCTGCAAAATGTCTCTATAAAGCGCTACGTAAAACTAGCAGCACTATACAATAACTATTATTATTATTACTACAAAGACCCACCATGTTCTCTTTCTAACTGCTCCCTTAAGTGTTCATATGACTAGTTCTTCCTTTTCTCTGGTTGACCTGTGTCTGTGTGCCTCAGCTCTCGGTCCTAGGTACACACATACACAAACATAAACAGACACACACATGCCTTTGGTTTCACATATCGCCTCCATGCAGATGACACCCAACTGTATTTTTTAACCATATTCATACTCTATAATCTATTCAAAATAGTGCTACAGAGTTCACTCTTCTAAATCAGTTTCTGCCTCTCTCCTCCTGACATAACTTCAATGGCTCCTTATTAAACTCTGATTTAAGATTACCCTACTTGCATTCAAGGCTTTACATTCTTCTATTCCCTCTTACATCCGAGCTCTAATTTCTTGATCCTTTGTCCATCCTTACACCCTGCTGGAGGCCATCGCCTCTGTTCCACCTGTTTCTACAGCAATCTCGCGTCTTACACTGTTCTCGTTTGGCTCCCACCTATGAAACTCCCTTTACCTTCCCCACATACTCCACAACCCTCCCCATCTTTAGGTCATGCCTGAAATCACAACTCTTCAATGCAGCATTTGGTTAGATTGGACCTGTGTCTACCCCTTGCAGTCACCTCTCAAATATGTTCTCTGTTGCACTTGCTCCTATTATATTCTGCAAGTCTCCCATTCAAGTTTGCAATCTCTAAAGGAAAGGGACTAATTCCTCTTCTTAAATAGCTGTTTAATGCATTTGTGAAATTTTGTATATCATGTCCCAGTGTGTGTTCGAGTGCACTGTGTGTACACACACACACACTTTATTTTATTTCTTCACTTAGTGTCCGGTTTTCCCCCCTCACCCCATTTTTCTTTAGCGGGAATAGAAAGAACAGGGTCCATGGCCAATTTCAGTTATATAGCTTCCTCCCTGTGCTAGACAAGATTGTAGTGCTATTCATTTCAGTGGAACGGAACCCAGCATGCAAATGCTGCTTCATAACAAATGGGACAGGGAAGGAATTTGCAGCACTTGTCATGTACTAATTAGATTAGGGGTGGCCAACTCCTATCCTCAAGAGCTACCAACAGGTCAGGTTTTCAGGATAGCCCTGCTTCAGCACAGGTGAAGTCCGCAGATCCCATAGTTCTAGACCCTTACCAGTAGAAATAGAGCCAGTACTTCCTGGTATTTAAAGTCCCGCCCGTCACACGGGAGAATAGGAAGCTGCTACTGATGACGTCAGTGTTTACTATTGGCTGGCGTAACAAGGGAGATTAAAGCCGCACGATAGGGAGAACTGCTGCGTTAACATGCACCAATACAAAGCAAGAGAGTTTATGTCCAGTTATTACAGAGAATCCTAGCTGGATCCTGCTAAAAGTTTTACATCCCAAAAATCTCACTCAAATAAAACAAGGTGGAAAATAAATGAAATCACTTGGCAAACAGTCCTCACCTGGTGATGCTTTGTCTTCCCAACGCAGCAAAAATGGAAAAACAAAAAGGAAATTATTTTTCCAGACAGTGTCCTCAGTTATACATTACACAACACCAATTTTCTGGCGTTATTTAACATATGTTGGCAAAAAACAAACAAAAATACAATAACTCTATAAACTAATGTCACAATCAATTGCAGTTAGAGCATTAACATTTCTAAAAGCCTGATCTTGCATTTTTCCAATATCGTTAGCTTTGAGCTGTTATTTTTATAACTACAGCGGAACCATTAACAAATTGCTCTCCTACTGGAGATCAAGAGAAATGAAGCTTGTTTGCAAAAAAAAAAAAAAAAAGGCATTTTTTAATTTTTAATAGAAAGCTATAGTTAATGTACTTTTTACTACCAAGATCAGGATGAAAGCGCATTCAATCACACGTACGCCCATAAAGAGCTCTTAACAAAAGCAGTACATGGTTTTTTTTATATCATAAAAACGAGAGAGAAAAAAAACGCACCTTAAATTATAAGCTGTTAGAAAGTAGAAGAGGTTTCACATAGCGAAGTACTTTGTCGGAAAGCAGAATCTCGTATTGTGTCTACAGGAAAACTACTATGGTAACAAAAAGACCTTTATGGCCCCAAGGATGACACTCTTAGATAAACCACACAGGGAAAATCCTTCCGGTAATTCTTATCTGTCTGATGGATGTATGGCTCCAGATTTTTCCCTGTGTGGTGCTATTCCCAGGCGTGCAGCTAAAGAACGGCAGACGTGAGGAGATTGCCGCTTTGGAAGAAACGATACAGACGGAAGATTCCAGTTTTAAAGGGTCCTAGTTATGAGACGCAAGTCCTAGGGGCTAAGTGTAAGTAGGATTTCAATTTTATTCTTGCCGGAGAGTTGGTCCCATCAGGATCATTTGGAGCTTGATATTCAAACTACAGCTCATTTGGCAGCATTCATATCACAATATTTTAGTGTTTATTAACCCATTAAATGACATTCATTGATGTATTAATTTTATACTGAAGTGTTCAGCTTATTATTATTCAACATTGCCCAGTGGATACTGGACCTGTATACCAAAGATAATGCACTGTTTTGTATCCCTTTCCTCTATATGTTCGTTGGAACTTGGAAAAGAAAAATCTGGAGCCACACATCCATCTGACAGACAGATAAGAATTACTGGAAGGATTTTCCCTGTGCAATTTATCTACGAATGTCATCCTTGGCGCCAGACAGGTCTTTTTGTTACCATAGTACTTTTGATTGTGGAGACGATCATCGAGACTCATTATGCAGCCTATTGGACTTTAAGTTATATTCTGAGTTTATCCATTAGAGATCACATTTATAATGCCAACGCTTTTTTTGCACTATTTTTCCACTACTACCCTACTTACTACCCTGTTCAATTACAGGAAAACAACACTACCGCTGCCAGCGGGGCTGTAAGAAAGGCCAGCATAGCGTTCTAGAACAGTTTTACTCTGTCATATACCGTAAATGACAACAGCACAGACCGTAACACTGGTGGGTTTTAGGCAGTGCTCAGAGGAACACATTTAATTTGGTCATCCCCATCTCATACATAAGAGTAACTACAGCACATTTTACTGGCTTTAACCAGTGCATCTGGTTGCCTTTTTGGACGAAATATGTTTGATTTACAATCATTACACGTACATCATCCTAATTACAAACCATCATATGCTGGATGTTTTAAATAGCTTTAAATAGCTTTTTCATGTAAATATTTTTTCTTATCAGCCCCATAAAAGTGAACTCATTTTTGCAGAAGGATAATGCAAGCACTAACCTCCAACTCCATGATTACCAGCAGGGGGGTTCGGGAACACCTAGGGGTTGGTAAGGTGTCTCCAAAACAAAATGCAATGGCGGATCCTAGCAATTAATGAGTTGCTGAGCATGTGGGGGGACTGGGCACTTAGTAAGGCCCCAGACTGCACCTTAGTGTGGTTGATATAGCGGTCAATGACAGCAGGAGCTTTCAAAGTCGCACCCACAATGCTTTGCATCCAAAGCGGCAAGGCATTGTGGGGCGTGACTTTGGAAGCTCCTGCAGTGATTGACAGCTATACCCCCAGTGCTGTCTGCACACATTGAGGTGCAGTTTGGGGGCTTTTTAAGCGTGTTCCTCCACTAGTTCAGGCCACTATACGCCCGTGATCGGTCAAATGGTTTTGTTATTAACAGTCTGATGAGTAAGCAATAACACTTATTAATTAGGGGCGCTCAGAACAAATATTTTCTAGCAGGAAGTGCACATTGTAACAAAGGTTGGGAACCGCTGCTGCAACTGATATTGGCCATTTGCTGGTTTATCTAATGTATAATAATTTAGGACCCAGGTGGATGGAGACAAGATGCAATGATACAATAATGAAAAATAATGATTATAAACCCTAGAACTAAAAGGTGTATCATTGTAAAAGTTTAAAAAAACAAAAAAAACTGTTTTATTGTTTCATAGCAAGATACAAATAGAAGAGGCAAAGCAAAGGATTAAAAAGCATTCACATCAGTGAGCAACAGCGAATGACTATCCTAGCTGATAAGTACTGTAAGTAGTCCTATCTGCCGCAAAGGAACACCTCACAAGGTTGGTACGAAAAAAATGTCCAATCCTTTGTGAGCAACAGCAAATAACTGCCAGCTGATCGGTGAGTTGTTTGGTCAACTTCGAAGGTCAGTGGCTGCTGCCTGATGAATTGGCATTAAACGCAGGATAACAGAGTATCTCCAATCTAAAGGACAGTAATGGTTGGTAGAGTCGCATACAATGCGGGCAACAGGAGGCACAGTGAGAGATAATCACATGTCGATGGTGGACCATATGTCTCAGAAAATCAACATATAAATGGTGATAGGTGAGGGGAAAGTAGTCAGGTTAAAAACAAGCAGCCAGTATTCTAAATGAAAAAGCGTCCCTAGCTGTTTGTTTGTTGAAGAGCTCCGGTTAAGCGCTAACTTATTAGCGAAACGCAGCACAAACCCCAAACATGAATCTCATCCTGGGAGTATCCCTACAGTCCCACCCCCTCCCAACACTGCCCACAATTTTCAATTTAGCCCAGTATCTGAAGAGGAGATTACACAAGCGCTCCTCAAACTAAAACTAAGCAGCCAATGTGGACCCGACTTACTACAATCTAGGTTCCTACGACTTGGTGCCCCAGCCATTGCCAAACCAATTGCGTCCATAGTCAACTCTATCCTGTCTGCAGGCCATATCCCTAAGACCTGGAAAACTGCCAGAGTTGTCCCAATCTTCAAAAGTGGGGACAAAAACACTGTCTCAAACTACAGGCCAATCTCACTTCTCCCAATTCTATCCAAAGTTATGGAAAAATGTGTCCACTCCCAATTAAGCGATTTCTACACCAAGACAAATTTCCCTAGCCAATTCCAGTCTGGGTTTCGTCCCAAACACTCCACCGTAACTACCCTGCTAAAAGTTTGCAATGAAATCCAGTGTGGAATGGAACGGGGACAACTCACTGGTGCAGTATTCCTAGATTTTGCAAAGGCTTTTGACACAGTTGATCATGCTATCCTGCTTAACAAACTCCAGAGCTCTGGAATAGGGAAACATGCTTTAAACTGGTTTCAGTCCTACCTATCAGGAAGATCCCAACATGTGTCCATCTCAGGCTCTAACTCCAACCCCCTGGATATCACTTGTGGTGTCCCGCAAGGCTCTGTTCTGGGGCCCCTACTCTTCTCAGTGTTCATTAATGATCTTCCCACAGCTTGTAAGGAAGCCTCAATACACATGTATGCAGATGACACAATCCTGTATGCACACAGCCATAGCCTCTCTGACCTTCAACACATACTTCAGTCTGACTTTTTGAGACTCGAAAACTGGATTTCCCAAAACAAACTGTTTTTAAACACTGACAAGACTGTAACAATGGTATTTGGGACCAAGACTAAATTTGTAAAGCTTCCAGTGACTGAGCTCCTGATTAGAACCAACGCTAAAACCACCCTAACACCTGTCACTAGTTTTAAATACCTGGGCTTATGGTTTGACTCCCACTTAACATTCGGGATGCACATTGATACCCTGACAACCAAGACCTATGCCAAACTAGGGGTACTTTACAGGAACAAATCCTCCCTAAGTCTCCTGGTCAGAAAGCGTATTGCACAGCAGATGCTAATGCCAATTATTGACTATGGAGACATAGTATATGGCTCGGCTCCTCAAACCCACCTTAGCAAACTTGACACCCTCTACAATTCAATTTGTCGTTTTGTTCTCCAATGCAACTACAACACACATCACTGCGAAATGCTCAAAGAACTAGATTGGTCATCACTAGAGTCTAGGCGCAAAGTTCACCTTTCCTGTCTCACCCTCAAATACTTTCTGGGCAAGCTACCCAGCTACCTGAACAAGCTCCTCACCCCTACCACATGCAGTACCTATCACCTGAGATCAGACTCCAAAAGACTATTCATGGTCCCAAGACTCAACAAAGTATCCGGACGTTCCTCCTTCTCCTTCCGTGCACCCCAAAACTGGAACAACCTACCAGAGACTCTCATATCCACCACCAGCTTAAGTTCTTTCAAATCTAAGGCTGTCTCACACTTTAATCTGGTCTGTAACTGTTTCATACGCTCATAATATATATTTTCTTTAACTGTGCATGCAATGTCTTGTATATAAATGTATACCTTGTTCATTTATGTAACTGTATTTGTAACCATGTATTATTTGTCTTAACTCTGTGCCCAGGACATACTTGAAAACGAGAGGTAACTCTCAATGTATTACTTCCTGGTAAAATATTTTATAAATAAATAAATAAATAAATAAATAAGGAGTTAACAGTGACAGCAGGATAACCATCTCATCTACTTCACCTGAAGTGCTTACTCCAGCTCCTGACGATTGAGTGGGCGGATGGCAATCAGCATTCACAGCCGTACAGCTCAGCGTGGATTGGCTCTGCTATCAAGCGACAATCTCATTCAGCCTTTTGCCTTTCTCCTGATTGGCATACATTCCTTTATATGCTCACCGATCCCTGCTCCCAATGGGCCGAGCATAGTAGTCCTAAACTGCGACGAAGTGCTAACCACAAGCATCCAACTTGCCGTGTCCTGCTTTGCCTTGTGCAATTCTGCTCACCTTATCTTGTCTCCTAGTATCCTCGACCTCTATTCTAAATCCCCAACTCAGCCTCGCGGTTCTGTCCTATTTGTGACGAGCACCCATTACAAACAGTATGGTTACTGGTAAAACCTTTACACACCCACATTCTGGCAAGACATACCATACTAAAACACAGACTTTCATGTACATTGGCGATCCATATTATCAAGTACCCCTGGAGTCTCTACTACTATATGTAGGCTAGATGAACAGTCCGTTCAAAGAACGTATAGCTACTCATTGCTCCAGTATACATAATGCCTACAGAGATAATTGCTTGGATCAACCAGTGGCCAACCATTTTCTGACAATTGGTCATTCTGTTGTGGACGTCAGATGCATGGTGATTGATCAACTGCTGCGTAGACCAAGGTGGTGGGGACACGGCTTATTCTTTACTATAGAGAATGATTCTGGACACACCAGTTGCAAACCTCGCTTGCTTTCTTGATGACAGATAACTTGACTATTTGTGATGTAATATGGTACGACCAGTTAAGCTCCGAGAAGTTAAATGCCAGTTGAAGCCAAACTGGTGTTCCAGTGGCTTCAAATAGATGGCACAGTATGGCACATATAATTAAACTCTTATATCAATACTAAAAGGGTCACCATTAGGCCTCCTGGAAGGTTTAGCCGAGGAGGCCTGCTGGAGGTTGTCTTTGGACGTACCTGTCTGAGGCAGCATGCTTTAGGCCAGTGGAAGCATGTCTCCAGTGACAGCAACTCCACGGACCCCCTCCAGCAGGCAGCTCTGCAGGCCCCCTCAATTCTCCAGGGCAGCAGGGCAGGGTACACTTGGCTCTACTCCTTCCCCCTTCTGCTCTACCCTGTCTCCTTACTTTCCTCTCAAGGTCCATAAATACCACTCCAGGCCCTTATCTTCCCTCCCTCACACAAACCTCCCCCCCCACTTCCCCCTAAGGCCCATATCTTGTTCTCCCCCCCCCCCCCCCCTTCCCTTAGGGACCAGAGGGCACCGATGGGGAAGGGTTAATGGGATGGGGGCCCCGCTCCTTTAATTTGTCCTGGGCCCCATGATTTCTGTTGGCGGTCCTGCTCACCAATACTGGTTGATACCAAAACAAACATGCCTATGGCCCGAGTAATACTGATACTTGTTGAGCTACATCGACCCCAATACCTTCCATTGTACTCTGATGCTAATGCTAAAATCGTATCGGTCAGATCAGTTTCATATTGAGACATAGAGATGGAAATACATATGAGATGAGTTCCAACTACTCCAATATCAATTACACCTTCCTACACCTAGCTCAAACCTACGAATGCCTTAAACCCGGTTAGATGTACATGTCTTAGGCTGGGAATATATAGCAGTCTGGCACTATTGCCATTTAAAGGAAGATCAACCCTGGACTTGCAGCTCTGTACTATAGGTTACAGTTGTAGAGAAGACATACCAGAGCCCAATGAGTGACGTGGATTATGACTGCTACATAGACCCAATTCTGATCAATGTATGTGATCCCCCAATCAATGAATTCCTTACCTTTCTGTATATACTAGGCTTATAGCCATGACCAATAAACAAATATAATGTGAATTGTTGGGCTTAGCTGGTCAAAGAAACTATATGCTGAGTAACAATACCAGATATAGATATGCACTGTTCAAGGAATAGCTATGATCTAAATAAGGGCCACCAACATGTCAGGTTATAAGGATATCCCTGCTTCAGCACAGGTGACTCAATGACAGTCACCTGTGCTGAAGCAGGGATATCTTTATAACCTGACTTGTTGGTGGCCCTTGAGGACTGGAGTTGGTCAAGCCTGATCTATACTTATGCGTGTGATAAACGCTCCTACAGAGTGAATGAATGTTACATGTTTGGTGCACTAGCATAACAAATAGATGATCTTAGTAATGGCTGTGCCATTTTCCAGATTGTACGGACATTACTCATGCTGAATATATTTTCCT
>NC_134501.1:543958-616458 GCF_040206685.1 Ascaphus truei
GATATATAGACCCCAAGCCTGATTCACAGGATTAGATTGTTGCGCATTGATAGCATAGAGTTGTAACAGGCATGTTCCCTCTGGTGTATTATGGCAGGATATGTTGTGACCGTCTGCAACAACATTGCCATTGAATACCAAGAAAAATCTGAGTTATTGCACCACGAGGGGAAAAATGCAACAAGCTGCAGCTGTTAATGACCAGTCTAAATGGTTAAAGGAGAGATTCCTCAACGTCCCGCAGCAATTCCATGATCCAGACCTATTGCACTTAGATAAAGGGGGCTAAACCAGCTGATTGCCTACTCTAAAATGGAGAAGATCCTACAGCAGTAAACCCACAGTAAGGGCAGTTTGTAAGGCTGTACTCATCATTGGGACAGAAAAAGACTGACGTCCACCAGAGACCCAACCCAATTCAGAGACCGTCTAACTGAAAGCAACAATCGGCATTCCTTTTATTTTTACATAGTTACACAGTAGGGTTGAAGCAGTGGGTCTCCGGAGCTGAACAGTCTTAATTTCAGGTCCGGGAAGTTCCTGCTTTCCGAAATACTAACCTCAGTTTCGGGTGCTGGTAGCAGCTCCGGCATGGATGTGTGGGGTTATCGAAATGGCAGCTTAAATATCCGGCATCACACGGGCCAATAGGAAACCGTGATATCATCCCTTGCAGCTTCTTATTGGCCCAAATGACCATGACCTTGAATCTGGCAGAGCTGCTACCGGCACCCTCTACAGAGGTAAGTATCTCGGGAAGCAGGGGGTACCCGGAGCTGACATTAATGGGGCTTGGCTCTGGAGACCCCCTGCTTCATTCCTATTAACAAAAAAAAACAAACAAAAAACACATGTTCTGCTGCTTGAAACAAACACATCAGCTATTAGGCTGCGGCCCCGCTGTCGCATGAGCTCGCTCATGCTTGGAGAGTGTTGATGTCACCAGCTCTCCAAGCATGAGCGATCGCTGTCCTGCAACATTTTTAGCGCAGGAGTGGGGGGGGCGCGTGGCTATTACGGGAGGGGGTGTGTCATTGGCTGTATAGGGGTTGTCTGTGTTTCTGTGTATATCTCTTTCTCTCTTCTCTCCCTTCTCCCCCCTCTCTCTCCACCACACCACTCCGTTTGCCTCTACCAACAGCAGCACTCTGTTTGCCTCCCCCTCTGTCTGTTTGCCCCCCCCCTGTCTGTTTGCCCCCCCCCTCTGTCCGTTTGCCCCCCCCCCCTCTGTCCGTTTGCCGCCCCCCCTCTGTCCGTTTGCCGCCCCCCCTCTGTCCGTTTGCCCCCCCCCCTCTGTCCGTTTGCCCCCCCCCCTCTGTCCGTTTGCCCCCCCCCCCTCTGTCCGTTTGCCCCCCCCCCCTCTGTCCGTTTGCCCCCCCCCCCTCTGTCCGTTTGCCCCCCCCCCTCTGTCCGTTTGCCCCCCCCCTCTGTCCGTTTGCCGCCCCCCCTCTGTCCGTTTGCCGCCCCCCCTCTGTCCGTTTGCCCCCCCCTCCCTCTGTCCGTTTGCCCCCCCCCCTCTGTCCGTTTGCCCCCCCCCCTCTGTCCGTTTGCCCCCCCCTCTGTCCGTTTGCCCCCCCCCTCTGTCCGTTTGCCCCCCCCCTCTGTCCGTTTGCCCCCCCCCCCTCTGTCAGTTTGCCCCCCCCCTCTGTCCGTTTGCCCCCCCCCCTCTGTCCGTTTGCCCCCCCTTTCCACTTCTCTCTGCTGAATTCAGTGTCAGTATGTGTGTCACATACTGGACACCTAACAAGCTCCTATTGAACCCCCAAAATAACCACAACATATATATAAGCATATGAGTGTCACAGAGGAGTGCTACTGAGCATGGCAATATATATTTAAAACCAGAGACAGAACATAAAAAACAGACAGAGCTCAGTGCACATCCAGTGAAATTCATACACGGTACAGTGCCTAAATATATATGTATAAATATCTATTAAATAAAATGGTCTTTTAGTTTAACATTTTTGGCCAAAATTGTTGTAAGCCCCTGAGTCACTGCACGGCAGACCACAATTCCAGGGGTCCCTAACACTAATATAAATTCTTAATAACCTGTGCAATACCAGGAAGAATGATTTATAATAAATCTGTCAATATTAGTTGCAAAGTTCTAAGTCTGATTGAAGCTTTTAATAACCTGTACATTACCAGGAAAAGCACTCTGTATTAGATTTGTCACAACCAAACTGCAAGCAAGCCAGTTCCCCTGAGTGGGAGATGCTATGGAGTGAGCTTTTAACCATTTAAATGTGGGAGGGGGTAAGCTTCAATTAGTCAGTGTGTGTGACAGCAGAGTATAACACGTCCCCTCTCTTCCCATTTGTCAGAGAAGGGTCATGTGACCCTGCTCAGCACGAAAATATATCTCCCTTGTCTCCCCAATCAGAACGCTTGGGAGAGCGTGTGTGCACACGCATGAGCGCGAGCACAGTGGGAGAGGGGGATGTGCTGACCAACATTGAAGGTAAGCGGCCCAAGCGAGCTCAGCGCCAGCGGGGACTCAGCCTTAAGCTCACTTTGGTCCTAGGTAGTACTGCAGCCCCTAAACATGTTCAGGACTTTTTGCATTTTAACATTGTATTAGCGTCTTCTTGATCATAATCTAAGGCACACACAAAAAAATTAGATGTGCATCTCAATTAATCTTTCCAGGCAAAATAGCACTAAACAAATACTGTACAATGGCCATGCTGTGCGTTTATGAACAAAGTGGAATGTTTATAATGCATCTTCTGTATTTGCCATCTGCAGAGTGGCTCCCTTAGGCATGATGTTTAAATGTAATATCATACTGTTACACTGAGCTATTTTTAGGATATCTTTTGCCGTAACTTGGTACCAACAGACAGTATCAAATGAAACAGAAAGCAGGGGATATTACTTTAAAGAAGCAGTTCAACTAAAAAAGTTTGAAATAAAAAGCAGTAAACCAAAATGTCACTTTTTTGCTTTCTGTAAATCCTGCACATTTCTATCCAGCAACTTAACTTCCTAACATTTTTACTTCCAAGGTCACTAATGCTCCACTGAACAATGTAGTGTACTCTTTGCAAATCTAACAAAAAAAGATTAATTGCATTGTAAATTGTTGTCTAGATATTATAAGAGAGAGATCAAAATGTGTTGACTTGGAGAGACCAAATTCCATTACGTACATTTTTCCCCAGAAATGGAATTTGACCTAATCTATAGTATTTTCGGTCAGGGGCTTGTCGTTCTTGCTGTGAACCACTCAATGCAAGTTAAGCGGGTAATTCTCTATACAATGAATCTGCCATTCTCAGCCAAGAATTCCCATGAAAGTATGCGAATTTCTGTCTTAAAACCTCAGGGTATATTATTTATTTATTTATAAAATATTTTTACAGGAAGTAATATAATACATTGAGAGTTACCTCTCGTTTTCAAGTATGTCCTGGGCACAGAGTAAAACAAATAATACATGGTTACAAGTACATTGAATAAGACTCTAAAAGTTCTACAATATGACAGGCTGAAAACACATCACCACTTTATTATGGCGATGGGGCCAATCCTAAAGTAAAATAATAATAGTGATACCTTGAACCCTTCAAACATTAGTAAGCCCATTAAAGTTTTTCGAAAGCAAGCAAAAAATAATAAAACCTTCTCCTACTTGGGAAATATACACAAACTAAACATCATACAAAACTAACACTAAAATTGTGAAAATGGATACAATGTATCAATGTCTTTATTTATATTGGGCCATCAATGGAAATAAGTGCTTCAGACAAAAAAGTAACATTTAGAAAAAGGAGTCCTTGCTCTGAAGAGTTTACAATCTAGTTGGTAGGAGGAACATACAGATACAGTAGGAGGACATTCTGGTAAGTGCGTCTCAAGGGGCCAAGCTTTATGTATCATGTGTATAAGCCACAGACCTACTCGTATGCTTCGTTAAGCAGGTGTGTTTTAAGGTGGGTCTTAAAGGTGCATAATACAATGTATACAGAGTTCCCATAACCATTGGGCTTTCATCCATTTTTTTTTAGTACAAAAAAGATACATTTACAAAAAGAACCTGTCAAAATAGGCAGGAAAAAAGGCTTCACAGGTGTGCACTCAACACTCTTAGTTGACTGATGTGGCAAAAATGTACTGGGAATGATTCTCCAACCTAGGAGGTGGATCTATAAATGATCTGGATAATCCAATTGCATCTGGAATTCGTGAACTGATACCTATGTACAGTAATGTGGAATGGGTGCTCACCACAAACAAGATGGTGGGGATTTTAGGGTACACCGACCTCCAGCTGCGAGACCGCGTCCGTAGTGCAGAGTGATAGTCGTATAGCCGGGTCAGGGTTGGAGAAGTGAGAATAGTCGTGATACTCGCTGTGGTCTAGGGTTGGAGAAGTCAGATGGCCGTAGAGGGTAGCCGGGGTAGAGATGGTAGAAGTCCCGATGTAAGCAGAGGATTGGAGAAGTCGAGGTCCAGGTACAAGCTGAGGTCAAAAACACAGAGACAAGAGAGGATCAAAATGCACAAGGCAACAGGATGCTTGGGGTAATCCCAACGTTCAGCAACGAAGAATTATGCTCAGCCAATTTGCAAGAGGGCTGGCTGAGCATATAAAGGGCTGGTAGCCAATGAGCAGCAAGCAAGCAGCTGCCACAAATTAGCATCAACCGCCTACTGTTATACAAGCGCCCAATCAGTAGTCAGGAGGCGGAGTGTGCCGCAGGTGCAGGTGATCCTGGGTTAGGGTCGAGTTTTGTGATTAACGTCTCGCGTGATCTTAGTAGCGTGACGTCTGCGCGTGGTTTCCTCCGCGAGTGGTTTCCTCCGCGAGTGGTTTCCTCCGCGAGTGGTTTCCTCCGCGCGTGGTTTCCTCCGCGCGTGGTTTCCTCCGCGCGTGGTTTCCTCCGCGCGTGGTTTCCTCCGCGCGTGGTTTCCTCCGCGCGTGGTTTCCTCCGCGCGTGACCCGTGTCGTCACGGGACCTGTTGCGGGGGCGGGGCCCAACTCCGATCCTCACATTGCCACGGTGAATACTACATGGTGTGCTTAATCAGTAGTTTTTTTTATACATTTGTATGCATTGTTACACAAAGCTAATTGCTGCATTATTTTCAACTAGCACAGAGACCCGGCGTTGCCCGGGATTAACATTTCCCGCTCCCTCCTCACTCCACTCCCCCTGTCTCTTTCTCCGCTCCCCCCCTTCGCAACTCCGGTCCCGCGCCCCCCCCTCTTCACACCTCTGGTCCGCACCCTGCGCAGCTCTGCCCCCCCCCCCTGCGCAGCACACAGTGTCACATACACAGTGTCTGACACACACACACAGTGTCTGACACACACACACACACAGTGTCTGACACACACACACACACAGTGTCTGACACACACACACACAGTGTCTGACACACACACATACACACACACACACACACACACAGTGTCTGACATACACACACAGTGTCTGACACACACACACACAGTGTCTGACACACACACACACAGTGTCTGACACACACACACACAGTGTCTGACACACACACACACAGTGTCTGACACACACACACAGTGTCTGACACACACACACAGTGTCTGACACACACACACAGTGTCTGAAACACACACACACACACACATACTGTCTGACACACACACACACACACACACACACACACAGTGTTGACACACACACACACAGTGTGACACACACACACACACACAGTGTGACACACACACACACACACATACACACAGTGTGACACACACACACACAGTGTGACACACACACACACAGTGTGACACACACACAGTGTGACACACACACAGTGTGACACACACACACACAGTGTGACACACACACACACAGTGTGACACACAGTGTGACACACACATAGTGTGACACACACACACACAGTGTGACACACACACACACACACACACACAGTGTGACACACACACACACACACACACAGTGTGACACACACACACACACAGTGTGACACACACACACACAGTGTGACACACACACACACAGTGTGACATACACACACACAGTGTGACACACACACACACAGTGTGACACACACACACACACACAGTGTGACACACACACACACACACACAGTGTGACACACACACACAGTGTGACACACACACAGTGTGACACACACACAGTGTGACACACACACACACACACACAGTGTGACACACACACACACACAGTGTGACACACACACACACACACACAGTGTGACACACACACACAGACACACACACACACACACACAGTGTGACACACACACACACAGTGTGACACACACAGTGTGACACACAGTGTGACACACAGTGTGACACACACACACACACACACAGTGTGACACACACACACACACACAGTGTGACACACACACACACACACAGTGTGACACACACACACACACACACACACACAGTGTGACACACACACACACACACACACACACAGTGTGACACACACACACACACACACAGTGTGACACACACACACACACACACACAGTGTGACACACACACACACACACATACACACACAGTGTGACACACACACACACACAGTGTGACACACACACACACACACACACACACACACACACACACACACAGTGTGACACACACACACACACACAGTGTGACACACACACACACACACACAGTGTGACACACACACACACAGTGTGACACACACACACACACACACACACACACACACACAGTGTGACACACACACACACACAGTGTGACACACACACAGTGTGACACACACACACAGTGTGACACACACACACACAGTGTGACACACACACACAGTGTGACACACACACAGTGTGACACACACACAGTGTGACACACACACACACAGTGTGACACACACACACACAGTGTGACACACACACACACAGTGTGACACACACACACACACACAGTGTGACACACACACACAGTGTGACACACACACACACACAGTGTGTGACACACACACAGTGTGACACAGTGTGACACACAGTGTGACACAGTGTGACACACACACACACACACACAGTGTGACACACACACACACACACACACAGTGTGACACACACACACACACACACAGTGTGACACACACACACACACACACACACAGTGTGACACACACACACACACACACACACACACAGTGTGACACACACACACACACAGTGTGACACACACACACAGTCTCCCATACACACACACACACAGTGTGACACACACACAGTCTCCCATACACACACACACACACACAGTGGACAGGAGGGGGGGATAGGGAGAGTGGAACGTCCGGCGATCCGAACAGGCGGCTCCCCACCTCCCGCCAGCGTGACTGCACACCACCACCCCCCCCCCCCCTGCGCCCATCTCCCTCCCCACGCGGGCAAGCAAGGGAGCGCCGTGGGGAAGGGGACCAGAGGGAAGGGCATGTCCCGCGCAGCCGCCACTACCCTGTTCTCCCCCCCCTCTCCGCTGGCCGCCGTTGCACAATTGGACGGAGCAGTGGAAGGACTGCCCAATCAGGAACTGGAATATGGAAATCAGCCCCGCACCCGTACTGGCGCAGACGCCACCGGCGTCATTATAACCAGGTACCAGCGCGAGGCCGACCTCACTGACCTCACTGTGCAGCGGGGTGAGGGGCCCGGCCGGGGGGTGAGGGCCGGTCACACTCCTTCCTATCCCCCCCCCCCCTCCAATACCTGGGCGGGCGGGCGTGACTCTGAACCACCCCCCCCCCCCTTCCTGCAGAGTAAAAGCCCACACGGTGCCCTATAAGAACAGAGCAGATGCAGATAGCATTGCCACAAGTCGGGAGTCTGTGAGGGAAGGGGCTGGAAACCCCGCAAGTGCTGTACCTGCGTGCGCCCGACCGTTGGGGGACCTGAGAGTTCACGACATGATGGGATCGAATCCATAGAGATGGAGAGCTGCGAATGGGGGGGGGGGGGGGGAGCCGGCGGGGAGGTGAGCTGGGGGGGTGGAGCCGGCGGTCCGGGCCGCAGAGTGAAGAGGACAGTGGCCGGGTGGTTGTGCGTGTGTGTGGCAGTTGGGTGAGGCCGAGGGGGAAGGTGAGCTGCGGGTGAGGAGGAGGAGAAGAGAATGGCAGTTGGGTGACTTCATAGGGCCACGCAGGCCAATGAGAGGCGTGCGGGGCGGGGCAGGGATACGGACCAATCTGATTGGCCAGAGGCTGAGTGACAGACCCACATCTAGCAACACCACCACAAAATTCAATTTTATATATATATTCAGTGGTCGACAAATCACCAAAAAATCTACTCGCCAAACAAAAAAATCTACTCGCCACCTAGTACCACACGTGTGCTGCTTGGGCCAATAGGAGCTCACCACGATGTTAAATCCACTCGCCTGGGGCGTGCAAATGTATAGGTTTGTCGAACACTGTATATATATATATATATATATATATATTTATTAAAGATATATTTTTAATTAAAACCATTCAACATTACTGTACATAGTTATCAGCTCACTAATCTCCAGATACAATTGAATTATCCAGATAATTTATAGATCCACCCCCTAGGATGGGGAATCATTCCCGGTACATTTCTGCCACATCAGTAAACTAACAGTGTTGAGTGTACACCTGTGGGGCCTTTTTTCCTGTCTCTCTTGACAGGTTATTTCTGTAAATTTACATAATTCCCCTTAGTGCACCTCCTCTCTACACAACTATAGACCGAGTTGGAGCGGGTGTCAACCCTTTTTCTTACAAAAATAAATAAATACTAACACAGGGCGGACTTTTCGGTTATTACTGTATGGTGAATATATATATATATATATATATATATATATATATATATATATATATATATATATAGTGGTTGACAAATCACCAAAAAATCTACTCGCCACCTAGTACCAAACGTGTGCTGCTTGGGCCAATATTTACTCGCCCGGGGGTTAAATCCACTCGCCCGGGGCGAGCAAATGTATAGGTTTGTCGAACACTGTATGTATGTATGTATGTATGTATGTATGTATGTATGTATGTATGTATGTATGTATGTATGTATGTATGTATGTATATATATATATATATATATATATATACACACACACACACACACACACACACACACACACACACACACATACACACACACACATTCACATAAACAACATTGCAAAGCGTCGTAAGAGCGTGCATATATAATATTAAAATATATAATATTATATTATACTATATAATATATTATTTATTATGTTATATTATATATATATAATACAGTATATACACTATATAATTTATGTGTGTGCTGCATATATTATTGCCTGCATAAAATATTTGGTGTATTTTAGTGTTAAAAATGCCTTCGGGAACGGAACCTTTCATTTAAACAGTGTTCCTATGGGAAAGTGTGTTTCGCTTTAAGACGTTTCGCTATCCAACGCCATTTAACACATTTTGTCGGATAACCGAGGACTGCCTGTATAGCTATCAAGTAGTGTTGTGCTGTGACATCTTTAGACATCAAAAAGCCTCACCTGAGAAGCTCTGGAAAAGGCATTTTCTCTGACAAGTCTATTTGAAGTTGGCAAAGAAAACAGCTATGTGCCATCTGGAGGAGTGTAGCAAGTAATTAAAAATATAAGAGAAATGGAAAACAAAGTGACTAAAAATAACATTGATAAGCAGCTTTAAATGGCATCACATACAGTACGTTCACATTCACGATATGCATAGTATGTAAGATATATAGATTGTTGGGGCAAACTGCCCCTTAAAAGCCCTTTTTTTCTGGCACACTCAGGAACGTCATGCTACTGTATTGTTGCTTGTTTTTCCAGAGGGAGATTGTGTTCCTTGGAATGTAAGCTAAGTCCCCTTCACATCACTGGGCGCCGGTTGCAATAACAGGAACAATGTGGTCACAATACCGGGAGACCAGCAATCTAAAGGTAATAGTTCTACTTTCTCTCGCAAGAAGAAACTCTGGATGGTTAGATGTGGAAAGCTCATCCTTTTACAATTTACTTATTCCAATGATGTCGGGTGTATTACTGCTGTGGAGTGATATGTACATAAATGGTGCTATATGAAGATATACTAACATACACCATGCTCATTTAAAAGACCATAGTTAAAATCCCAAGCTTTTCAAAAAGAGATTCTCTTAAAAACATTTTTAACTATGGCAAAGGTCTTGGTAAAATGGTTATTTGCTGCAGCAAACAGAAACAAAAATGTATCCAATTCATATTGTAACTGCTATACTTTTAAGTGCAATTAGTACAGTACATAATTGTCAGTGTAATCAGTTGAGTATTAAAGGGCAGTTTATTGCCTGTTTGATGCATATATAAACCTACCCAGCTTCAATAAGCCCAGCACAAACCAAATCATGGTGACCAAGCAAAAGAGGCTTAAGAAAGACACTAGTGTATGAAAATGCACTCCATATACACAGAAACACCACATAACATAAAAGGTGGAATGGATCAGTGATGAACAGATGCCTTAAGAAATACATGAGGAATTTGGGAAGATAATATGCACTTCAGGTAGGTAGATAACAAGTGGAGATTTTTATGTTATTTTTAATCAAGGCCTGCCGGATGCAACATCATCTGCGGTTTTACAGCAGATCAGAGAATAGGTCGATTAGGTTGGGCTAAGGGGTTCTTATCTACGGTCAGATTTTATGTTTATGGAACATGTGGGGCTACACAGTTATTACAATTGATTCTTGATACATACTTCAATGTCGCCACTCCCAGGAACTCTGGCAACATCGTTGTCAAAAACGATTGTCTCAATAGGAAGTTTCATTATTTTTACTGAGCCGTCAAACCATGGAAATTTGCTCCAAACCAAAATGGCAAAACCACCCAAATGAAGATCTAATTTCACAATTTACAAGCATTACTTTATCCATTGTGCTCGATAATCCATATAATGTAAGCAGTATTCCAACAGTTCATTTAACACTAAGGGAAGGGAGGGAGAAGGGAAACAAACACACACACACACACACACACACACACACAGTTAGCCGAGCTTTAATAATCAAAAATGAATAGATGATACCGTTCTGTGGCTAACGAAATGCTTTTATTTGTGCGAGCTTTCGAGATACACTGATCTCTTTTTCCGGCGATGTTACTTTGAATAAAGCAAGCAAGGGCTTTACTCAAAAACAGTGAATCTTGGAATGTGACTAGAACCCATCCCTCACCCCCTGTGTAGCGTGCGATTTATGACTTGAGGTGTTAAATAGTCCCTGAATGTGAGGGATGTAAGAATGTGTGCAACTATATAATTATAAATAAGAGCCCACAGTGTATATACAGCGCTTTACAAAAGGTGTGTGGGGAGTGGGAGTGTATATCAATGGTGAGGGTAGGTTTGAAAATGTGAGAGGGTGTTGCATTACTAAAAGTGTGTGTAGATACTATGTGGTCCCTATTGGTATATAGGGCTGGAATTACATAGAGTATTTGTATGTGTAAGAGACAGCTGTGTGTGCACACATATATAAAAATTACTGACATTAACCCATTCCATGCCAGAGAACCTAAAACACTGCACAAGGCTTATAGCACCACAAATAATTAAACACCATTATCGTAGTGTCATTATCCCTTAATGTAATGGCATTTGATTTTCTTAATTAGAGCTTCCAGTTTTCATTGAGTTTTATCTCCATTTAATTTAAAATGCTGTTAAATGTGGTGAATGCAATAAAACAGCTGCATGAACACCCTCTTAAAAAGAGCAGCCTCACCTAGGGTCAAAGTGCGCAAATCACAATACAATATTTAAAGCAGCAGTTCAAGCAATATCCTACATGTGTTTTTTTTAATAAATCAGTTCTGTACTATGAGAAAATACTTGCATTTAAAAAAAAAAAAAAAATTGAATGTTTTAAAGCCATTTTGAATGTTTCTAATGTAGGAAGCATTTCCAAAGTTACAGTCCCCTTCCGATAGGCTCTAGCTCTTGAGCCCCGCCCTCTCTCTAGCAGTGAACCAATTGTATCTAGTAACTGCCCAGTCAATCACATTCCAGGAACTACATCGCTCAAAATGCTGTGCATGAACTGGATTAAATAACCATGTGCAAGTGATCTATTACAGGACAACAAATCGCTCTGCAGTTTAGCTAATCACTTGTCAGTGTGCAGATTGTATTTATGCACATATTGAATGGAAATATATATATATATATATACATTTTATTTTTTTAAACGGCAGCTAAATGATTATAAGCAAACCAATTAAACAGAGCATTTGTTAATGTTGAGGCTGTCTTCTATAGAGTGATGTTTTTCAACCAGGGTTCGGTCCTTGGAAACCTTGGGCACCCCAGTCATCCCTAAAGGGTTAAATTGCACCAAATACAGAAGAATTTACAATGTATCTGGTCTCAGACGTACTATTAGAGCGTGTTGTGTTTCCTCAGAATTTTATAAAACAATAATGGGGTTCTTTAACAAAAAAAGTTGGAAACCACTGCTCTAGGTCATACTAAATTTCCTGAGAAAAATGTAACAATTTTACATTTAGCTTTTGAAAATGCTACAAACAGCCTAATTTCATACAAAAAAAAACCAAAAAACTCTACATGGGACAATGCATAAATTCATAGACCAAGTAAACAATGAAACGTGTAATGACACAAATAGCATGAAACGGGAAACTCTACTTTTCATGAAATAGACATGTATCACATGCAACAAGGTCTAACAGGCCATGGATGACAATACAAGAATTAAATGACATGGATTGGGTTGGTTTACTTACCGGACCTTAGGAAAGTGTATGGGGAGGACTCCGTCTGGTCTTCACAATTGGCCATTTCAATTGGTTGCATCTAACCAGAGACTTCTCAGGCTAAACTACAGCATTCCCCACAAATCGATTAGTAGATGTTAGGGGCAATCACCGTGAAATTAAACTGTTAGAGCTGTTAAGGGGATGCAGTGCAAAAAAACAAACAAGGGGAAACATTACACTCACATTTTTCATAAGGTTGGTCTTCAATACACTTAAAAAATTAATCTCCCTTATTAACCACTTCTAGGGGGTTGTTCATCAAAGTCTCCCTACTGCAAAACTGTGACTGTTCTGAAGTCAGAAGACTTGGGTAAATGACCCCCACAGGGGCTTATGCTATATCTGCCCAAGACACAGTTTGTCCTACATTCGCCATGGACTTGAAATGGGAACATCTGGCATTAAAAGGCCTGACCGGTGGATATAGACTAAGCCACATAGTGTTTCCAGCCAGGTAGTAAATGGTCTGCATTAACCCTTTTGCTGCTGCAAGGTTTTACACTACATTGCAAAGATGAATTACACATCAAGAAGACATATATCTTTGTCTTGGTGTGTTACTTGTGTATATGGGGCATTGGGTTTTTCAAAGAAATTCTAACATAACGGGGGATCATTTCTGTTCGATGTTAATGACTACAAAAAACCATGCTGCTGTTCCACGCTTGTCTTTACAGTACGCATATCCTGATTCTTTCCCTTAGAACAGGGGTGGGCACAAACACGCCAGGTATTAGGGATATCCCGGCTTCAGCACAGGTGGCTCAATCATTTTGACTGAAGCAGGGAAATCCGTACAATCTGCCCTATTAGAGCACCTTGAGGAGTTTGCCGCTCCTGTTGGCGAGGATAACAGCATTGATACATGACCACACGAGTGGGTCGGCCTGTTTTCTTCTGGGTCATTGAACACAACACATTGACACAACACATTGATTAGGTCGGGAAAAACATGATGATGTCATGTATACGCAGGCCCAGATCCACTAAATGGTGGCAAGCTTTAGCATGCTTCAAGACCCGTTCGGTTGAATTGGAGTTAGGGTGTGGCAGCTTAGCACAGTTTAGTATCTGGGCCTTACAGAGTAAGTGGTAGATGCAGTAAAAATACAAGTGTTAAAAATTGAGGACAGAAACTAAATCTAGGATGGGTAAGACGGCTACTTTTAAGAAACCCATCGACTGCAAAGCATGTAATGTGTGCAAAAATTCATTCATCTTAAGTATAAAAATTGGCACCATAGGTTTGTAGAAGGAAGAGATTTTGGAAGGGGCTGCAATGGGGTCTCTTTTTATATATGTACACTTCAAATGACATGGCATGTGCCTTACCAATTTAAACTTAAGGCAACACACACAGATCATGTTTTCTATATACCCCGGTCTGGAACTTCCGATTCTATAAACGTCTGGGAGGGGACACGTGTTTAGGGCAGAGTAGAATTGGGTGCTCCAACACAAGTTATTTACAGAACATGAGGGAGGGGGGGGGGAAGGGAGGGAGGGGAGGGAGGGGAGGGAGGGGGGGGGAAGGGAGGGAGGGGGGGGGAAGGGAGGGAGGGGGGGGGAAGGGAGGGAGGGGAGGGAGGGGAGGGAGGGGAGGGGAGGGAGGGGAGGGAGGGGAGGGAGGGGAGGGAGGGGAGGGGAGGGAGGGGAGGGAGGGGAGGGGAGGGAGGGGAGGGAGGGGAGGGGAGGGAGGGGAGGGAGGGGAGGGGAGGGAGGGGAGGGAGGGGAGGGGAGGGAGGGAGGGGGGGAGGGAGGGGAGGGGAGGGAGGGAGGGGGGGAGGGAGGGGAGGGAGGGGGGGAGGGAGGGGAGGGAGGGAGGGAGGGGAGGGAGGGGGGGAGGGAGGGAGGGGAGGGAGGGAGGGAGGGAGGGGAGGGAGGGGGGGAGGGAGGGGAGGGAAGGGAGGGAGGGAGGGAAGGGAGGGAGGGGGGGAAGGGAGGGAGGGGGGGAAGGGAGGGGGGGAAGGGAGGGAGGGGGGGGAGGGGGGGAAGGGAGGGAGGGGGGGGAGGGAGGGGGGGAAGGGGGGGGAGGGAGGGGGGGAAGGGGGGAAGGGAGGGAGGGGGGGGAGGGAGGGGGGGGAGGGAGGGGGGGAGGGAGGGGGGGGAGGGAGGGGGGGGAGGGAGGGGGGGGAGGGGGGGGAGGGAGGGGGGGGAGGGGGGGGAGGGAGGGGGGGGAGGGAGGGGGGGGAGGGGGGGGAGGGAGGGGGGGGAGGGAGGGGGGGGAGGGAGGGGGGGGAGGGAGGGTCTTGAGGACTGGAGTTGAGACCGCTCTTGTGCTCTGTTCAATTCAAGTGTTGAGATAAAGCAAATACAAAACCATAGAAACTATTTTGTCTGTTAATCAAAAGGAACTATAGGAGCGTAGTAATAATGTTCATACTGTATGTCTAGTGAAAGTTTCAGGTGTCTTAGTAAGGCACAAGGGACCTTTTATTTAATTTATTTTAAAAATGTACTTAAATCAGGGGAGTTAGTCTGTGGTCCTTGAACCTTCTGAACCCCCATTTCAAAATATTTCTCTTTTATTCGTGTTTACAAATATGGCCGCAGGGTCAGCAATACTAAATTAGAGCACGGCTGATGCCGGAAGCCATATTATGACCAACAAGCACATATTCTTGTCCAGTGGAGGAAAATCTCACAAACCAGGGGATTTCCAAGGGATAGGGACACCAGAGTTTGCCCCCTCTCCGGTGAAAGGTAAAGTAGAAAGATATAACCCCCCTCCCACCCCAACAGGCAGGGTGGACTGCTGCTTCACTAGTGACAAAAATAAAAATAGATCTCATCAGATAAAATCTATGCCTCCATCTCAGATATGGATTTATTCTTAGAATATAATAATTTACTTTCACAAGCTTTTTTTTTTTTATTTAAAAAAAACAAAATAAAATTACCTTTAACAGTACACTATTGTATTTTAGGGGGAAATGCATTGGAATTTCAAGCCCCCCCAAAAAAAGTATACCTAAATCTAAGACAATGAAACCAGCTTTCAAGCAGCAATCTTCTCCCCAAATTTTTGTTTTTTGTACCACATATTTTTTTTTTTACAGGATTGAAACCAGCAGAACCATGCTATTTGAGCGTTTAGCTCCTTCCAGGGAAAAAATGGCGGTTGAAACCCCTCCTGGATGGAGAAATAAATATTTTCTAGCACAGGGAAGGCATCTTTACAGTATGTTGAATTCTAGAACAGGGCTGGCCAACTCTAGTCCTCAAGGGCCACCAACAGGTCAGGTTTTGAGGATATTCCTGCGGCAGCACAGATAGCTCATTAAGTGGCTCAGTCAGAGACTGAGAAAAATAAAGCCAAGATGTAGCAAGGGGACTGTTTATAATTACATGTATCTGCTGTAACTAATGACTGGGTCCTGTTGGAGGGAGTTGGAGATATTGATATATCGATGTAGATATAGATCTACACCTAGTCTGTGTGTGTAAATCCAGTCAGACAAGCAACAAGGCTCAATGCATTTCTGACAGCAAAAGGGTTAATGAATTTTGGAAAAACACCAATAAAATTATATTTACTAAATCCCTATAGTGCACAGCACAGGGATTGAGTAAAGAATGGGATCCCATTGCTTTTAATATAATTGGTTCTTTGATCAATTATGATTGCGTTTCAGGGTTTTTAGACCAGTAGTGCACTAGGAAAACCTTGATAGATGACACCCTCAAAACAAGTTTTGCGTTTAAAAAGGAATGGTTTAAAATACCTAGAAGCAAAATGTGATGTTATGGAGAGAAAAAAAAAATCGAAAATAAAGGAAGCCTTGTTAAAAAGAGAAGTTGTGACAGGGTTGTGACAGCAGGTGAACATTTGCTATCCTTGTGTGTAGACCACGTGCAGAATGAGTGTTACAAAAATAGTTAAGCGAGGGGGAGGGAAGGGCGATGTGTCTACGTTTTAAATGGCACCAGCCACAAAATCTGTAGATACAAGCTACTTTTTTTTTTTTTTTTACACACTTTAAACTCAGACCTAATTCTTCCTCTGAAGATGGACAAAAAACTGCAATAAATTGCTATAAATTAGGTAGCTTTGTTTGAAAAACTTTTCCAAAGCATAGAAGTCAGGCAACCCATAAGAGAATGTATTTCCTCTTTAATAGCCGATAGGAAACGACTTTGTAGCTGCTGACCATACAACTATAACATGTGGCTTATGCCATATCTTTGCTAGCCAGTGCCATTAAACAGCAGCCCAAAATGCCTGCAAGTGGGTTGAAGTGTAAAGCTATAGAGATAAATGAATTGCTTGGGGTCTAATGTGCTGTCACACACCATTAGCACCTCTGTGCATGGCATAGATAATTAACCCGTGTAGCCAGAGGCCAGCAACGCAATTGCTGTGGCCCTTTGGCTACCAAGCGATGAAGTGCAATAGGGCTAAGCATGCTACACCACTGGCTCATCATGAAGTCCATAATATACAAGGGTGTTGGATAGAGGGGGTGGGGGTATAGTTAAACCACAGCACTCATGCAAGTTAGGAGGGGGTGTCAAACCTGAACGTTTAGACCTGGCCCTCAACTCCAAAACCTTCCAGCTGACATCTGAGAGGAGCTGAGCCATATCCTGGGGTACGGAGACAATGAGCTGCCTGCTATACACTGAGACTCCGTTTCGCTGCTTCTTCCCCTGTGCCAGGACTACCTGCCGTAAACGCTGTCGCAAAAACCTGGACGTGCAGCGAGGCTGTCTGTCAGCTTGGCTGTTATTGTGACGCCATTGACCAGAGACGTCACAATCCCAGCCAAGCTGACACGCACAAACACCTGCTTTTCCGGGGTTTTGCGACGGCGTTTACGGCAGGTGGTTTCCAGGCTGTCAGCGGTGATGTCCGGGATGGGGGAGATGGCGGGTTCACTCCGCCTTGGCGTGTTCCTGGTGGCCCTGGTGGCCGTGTCACGGGCGGGGGCCTCCCTTCGGAATGTCACCTGGGAGCTCCTGGGCTCAGAGGCTTACGGGAAGGTGGCGGCTTTCGGGGACTTCAATGCGGACAAACAGACTGACATCTTCATCATCAGATCGAGTCAGTGAATCCCCTTCATGTTGGTTCTGAATGACTGGAAATGATCATTAATATTATTATAAATATGATTATCAAAATGACTATATTGTTAATATTTATTTTCATCAAAAGGACTGGAAATTATATAATAATAATGTTGCCTAAAGGAACTGTATATACATTATGATTACTAATATTCTGAATATCTGCAAATTATTAATATTGTTACTATGATCTGAAAATTATTTTAATAATATTAATTGTTCTGACATTATTTAAATGGCCTGACATTATTTGTATTCTTACTACTTATTATTATTGTTTATTATTATTGTTACTAATATGGTTATCTGACTATCTTGAGATTATGATTAGTTATTATTACTAATGCTAATAATAAGATCTAACTGGCTGTGCATTGTTATTAGCATCAATAATAAGTGTGAAACATATATAGAACAAAGTTCTGTAATATACAGTGCTCCAATGGATCAGGTCACTAGTCACAATTAAATAAATGAGTTGATTGAAAAAGCTCATAGTATAGGTAACCAAGAAGTCAGTGAGCGCTGGTAAACACAGGTACAGTATGCGCTTTGTGTAATGAGAAGCATGTATAAAGTCCTGGTAGGTGGTATAGATGGGAGCTAATAAGCAGATCACACTAATTCACCTCCTATTGAGACTGCGTGTATAAATCCCAGTGAAAACCAAGGCATAAGCCTGAAATGGTAGATTACTCGCATCTGGTAACCTGTTTTTTCTCCGTTGGCGTGCATCACGTGGTGTCAGCGAATGGGTAGTCCCAGTAGGGAAGAGAAAGCAGAGCACAGCCGAGCAAATAAGGGGTTAATCCGGGGCTACAGCATGCCTGATGAAAAACTCTTTATTGGATGTGCGACAACATGGTGCAGACAGGTAAAAAAACAAAACAGTTTTTTTTACCTGTCTGCGCTTGTTTTCAGCTCTGGGGACCCCTCAGCTCCTGGGATATTTACAGTTTTTGGTTCTGGTGGTCTCCCGGCAGATCAAAATGGCTTTCAATCTGCATGCCAATAGGATGCCGCAATGGATCATGTTGCGGGCTTCCAATTAGATGACCCCGGGTGCCATCTTTAAAAAAAAAATCAGGAAGTGCACTGGCACCTAATACTGTAAAGTATTTTGGATGTCAGGGGGTCTCTGAAATAGTGCAGATCCCCATCGCTTACAAACCTTTTAAAAGAAAAAAAGACCATTTCAATTTTGGGTGGGATTGCAGCTTTTACCTTTAAAGTGCCAAAGGTCAAGGTGCATTTCCTGTCATTTGTTTGCCTCAGCAGCGATCACATGACTGCCACTGACCAGACGACTTCTATATCTGTCGGCCCGACCACTCTGTGGAGCCTTTGTGCCACAACTTACCTTATACGTCATAAGGACTTCTAGCTGCCTGGACCCAGGCAGTACCATTACTTCGTAAGGGCACTATAAAAGTTAAGGGGCCTATTCTGTTTCAGCAGAAGCGGCCTGCTTCCAACATTTCCCATTGACATCAATGAGGCATTTAGCATCAACTTGCCCCGATCAGCTGATCTAGAATAAACCTCAACTACAAGTTACAAAACCCGCATGTTTATTACGCATTTGTGGAATTTTTTTACATCTTGAAATACATTGTCCTTTGTTGTGGCCCAGTGGTATTGTAAAGGAGAACGGTGTCAGGCAATGCAGAGTGTAACGCATAGCTCACCACAAACGAAGCGCGACCGTGGTGCTGTGGTAGGGAATTGGTTAACGCCAACCCACAGCCACGTGGGCGCACCTAGGCTGTAGAGTAGTCATTCAGGCCTGGTCAGGATTACAGATAGGAGAATAATCAAGGTACTTGTCAGGTTCAGGAGTGGAGAGTTGCGGATTGTCAGAGTGTGTAGCCAAGTTCAGGATTGAAGAGTAGCTGATTGTCGGGGTACGTAGCCATGTTTAGGATAGGAGAATATCGTATCGTTGGAGTACTTAGCCAAGGTCAGGACTGGAGACTGAAATAATGGTGGTACGAAGCCGGATCAGGAGAGGAGAGGTGCGGAATCCAGGAGAAGCAGAGTCAGACAACAAGAGGTTAAAAAACATACAGAACACCTACAAGCTCAAATTGAACCCCCAAAATACCCACAACATATATATAAGCATATAAGTTTCACAGAGGAGTGCTACTGAGCATGGCAATATGTATTTAAAACCAGAGACATAACATAAAACACAGACAAAGCTCAGTGCACATCCAGAAAAACTTATATATGGTACAGTGCCTAAATATACATGTATAAATAACTAATAAATAAAATGGTCTTTTAGTTTAACATTTTGGCCAAATTGTTGTAAGCCCTTGAGCCAAACTTCACGGCAGACCACGTTTAATCAGCAAGGCAAGGCAGGGCAAGGTCTCAGGAACTGGAATGCAGCAAGGCACGGGCGTCACACTAGGTTAGGCTCAGCAATGACTGATTGCAACAGGAAGGTATATTTAGGAGGAGCCTCCAATAACCAGCCAGGGAGCAACCAGGAAGTGTGTCTCAATAGGCTGCTGATGCACAGAGGCGTGCCCTTTGATACAGCCTGATTGGAGATGGGGGCGGAACTGATTGCGTGGTGACCCGTGCATGTCACGGAGGTCAGAGAGCTGTGTCGCGCGTCACTCCCACGCCGGGCCTGGGTCTCCCTAGAGAGAATGGGGGTGGAGACGATCGTGCATAGACCCGCACGCGTCACGGAGGTCAGGGGCGGAACCCGAGGTGCGTGTCACACACGTCGTTTCTGTCCATCACCAGAGCGGAAGCGGGACTTAGAACGCGCGTCAGCGGGGAGGCTGGACGAATGCACCTGTAGTGCGTCAGAGCGGAGGGCGGAGACAAGATCCGCAGCTGGGGGCTTAGACTGCGCTAGATTCGCGAGTGTAGTGGGACCACGAGAGCGCACGTCCTGAGTGTCCATCACGGGAGGCTTGTTGAGGTGAGGAGACGGTCTGCAACCGCCAGGATGGCGAGTCCTCACAGTACCCCCCCCCTTTAGGAGCGACCTCCGGGCAACTCCACGATGGCTTCTCAGGAAATTTGGCATGAAACATGTGAACTAATTTGGCTGCGTGGACCCGATGACTCGGAATTCAAGATCTTTCCTCCGGGCTGAAACCTCTCCAATGCACCAGATAGTGCAGCGATCCTCTGGAGATCTTAGAGTCGAGAATAGATTGGATCTCGTATTCAGGTTGTCCTTGAACCATGAGAGGCGAAGTGGGAGACACCGGAATTGAAAAGACATTTTGGACTACAGGTCTGAGAAGAGAAACATGAAATACGGAAGGGATCCTCATGGAAGGCGGAAGAGCAAGGCGATACGCAACCGGATTGATCCTTTCAGATACAGCGAAGGGTCCAAGAAATCTGGGTGCAAACTTCATAGAGGGTACTTTCAGCCTGATGTTCCTGGATGACAACCAGACCTTGTCGCCAGGTTTAAAATCCGGAACAAATCCGTAGCGATCTGCCTGATTCTTTTGCCTTTTTAACGCTTGCCTGATGTTGACCTGAATCCTTTTCCACAAGTCTTGTAGAGTCTTTATTCTGTCATCTGCTGCTGAGACCCCTGAAGAAGGTAGAGCAAGAGGAAGAGTGGACGGATTGAATCCGTAATTTACATAGAACAGTGACTCCAAGGTAGAACTGCTTTGGGCATTGTTGTGGGCGAATTCTGCCCAGGGTAAGAGTTCAGCCCAGTCATCTTGGGAGTCTGAGGTAAAGCAACGTAGATACTGTTCAAGAGACTGATTGGTCCTCTCCGTTTGACCATTAGTCTCAGGGTGGTATCCTGACGAGAAATGGAGGGAGAAATGGAGGGCTGGAGACAAAACGAGCGCCAGAAACGAGAAACAAATTACGAGCCTGTATCTGAAACAATAACTAAAGGTACTCCATGTAACCGAAAGATCTCCTTGATGAAGATGTCAGCTAGTCTGGGAGAACTGGGCAGATCCTTGAGGGGTATGAAATGGGCCTGCTTTGAGAATCGGTCCACTACTACAAGAATCGTGTCCATACCCTTGGAACATAGCAAGTCCACAATGAAATCCATGGACAAATGTGTCCATGGCCGATCCGGAACAGGTAGAGGTTGAAGGAGGTATCCTGGGAGTTTTAGTCCTGGCACACGTAGGGCACGCAGCTACAATTTTTTTATGTCCTTTTGCATACCTGGCCACCAGAAGGTGCCAGAGATGAGGTCCAAGGTCCTCCTGATGCCGGGATGGCCTGCAGATTTGGACGAATGGCTCCATTCGAGAACCTTCTTTCGGTGCTGAAAAGAAGTGAAGAGATGGTCCCAGGGAGAATGTGGCTTTGTTGACGAACAATGTCTTTGAGCGCTCCAAATGATGTGGCCGAGAGAATACATTTGGGCGGTAGAATGGGTTTTTGCTGATCCTCAGTTTTGTCATCCAGAGAAAATTGTCGAGATAGAGCGTCAGCTTTGATATTTTTTGATCCGGGAAGATAGGAAATTATGAAATTGAATCTAGAAAAAAATAGTGACCCTCTGGCTTGACGGGCTCCCAGGCGACGTGCGCCTTCAATCTAAAGCAAGTTTTTATGATCCGTGAGGATGGTTATAGGATTCTCGGTACCATCCAGCAGATGTCTCCATTCCTTGAGAGCAAGTTTCATAGCTAAGAGTTCCCGGTTCCCGACATCGTAGTTGCGTTGGGCCGAAGAATGTTTTTTTTTTTTAAATGCACAAGGATGCAACCTGGCAAGAGAATTCTTCCTTTGAGACAGAACAGCGCCTACTGTACGTCAGAGGCGTCGACCTCCAGGGTGAAAGGAAGTTTGGGTTCAGGATGAGTAAGAATCGGGGCAGACACTAAGGCTTTTTTGAGACGAGCAAAAGACTGAAGAGCCGCAGTGGACCAAGAGGCAGGGTCCGCTCCTTTCTTGGTTAATTCCGCAAGTGGAGCCACTAGGGAGGAAAAGTTTTGGATGAATCTACGATAATAGTTTGAGAATCCAAGGAAGTGTTGTATAGCTTTAAGAGTAGTGGGTTGTGGACAGTCCAAGACCGCTTTGACCTTGGTGGGATCCATGGTGAGGCCGTCATCGGAAATGATGTAGCCTAGAAAAGTGGTGGGTGTTTGATGAACATGACATTTCTCCAGTTTGGCAAAAAGTTTGTTCTTGCGTAAGCGAAGGAGCACTTGTTTCACGTGAGAGATGTGTTCCTGTCTGTATTTAGAGAAAATAAGAATGTCATCAAGATAAACGATTACAAAGGAATCCAGGAGATCTCTGAAAACTTAATTGACGAAATCCTGAAACACGGCTGGGGCATTGCACAGACCAAAAGGCATGAAAAAGTACTCATAGTGTCCATCTCTGGTGTTGAAAGCAGTCTTCCATTCGTCACCCTGACGGATCCTGACCAGATTATAAGCACCTCGCAAATCCAATTTAGAGAAGATACTAGCTCCTTGAAATCGATCAAACAGTTCAGAAATGAGGGGCATGGGGTAGCTGTTTTTGACTTTGATTTTATTGAGGGATCAGTAGTCTATGCAAGGGCGTAAGGTTCCGTCCTTCTTCTTCACAAAGAAAAACCCTGCGCCCGCAGGAGATGTGGTCTTGCATATAAATCTCTTTTGTAAGTTCTCTGCAATATATTCCTTCATTGCTTTGGTTTCAGGCATAGACAATGGATAGGAAGTCCCTCTAGAAAGTGTGGTGCCTGGAAGCAGAACGATGGGACAATCGAACGGGCGGTGAGGAGGGAGGATCTCTGATCTGACCTTATCGAAGACGTCCCGAAACTCGGCGTACTCGTCTGGCAATTGTACCTTTTCCTTCTCCTCGGACACGGTGGTACCCCCGATGCTACTTGCTTCTAGGATGCAGTTCTTATGGCAAAAGGCTCTCCATTGGAGGGGTTCCTTGTTGAGCCAATTCACCTGAGGGTTGTGAATCTGTAGCCAGGGTAGCCCGAGGATCACGCTGATGGAGGGAGTGTGAATAACATTGAATTGGATCGTTTCCAGGTGCGAGTTTTGTTCCTTGAGTTGAAGCACCTCTGTCTCCAAAGAGATAAATGCCGGCTGCAGAGGTCTTCCGTCAATGGCCTCAAGAGCAATGGGCTTCTTTCTGTGCCTGATCAGCACCCAATGGCGTTCTGCGAACGTTTGATCTATGAAGTTTACTCCGAAACCTGAATCGAGGAAAGCAAGCGTAGATATTTGGAAGCCCTCCACATAGAGAGTAATGGGGACAAGAATACGAGACGGGTTATCAGTAGAAATGGGGGAAAGAAAAAGCATTCCCAATTAAACTCCCCCGGGCCTCATGGGAACTTTGCGTTTCCTGACTTTTGGGGACAAAAATATGCAAAATGTCCTGAAATACTGCATTAAAGACATAGACCGGCTGTAACAGGGGACTTATCCCTGTTCAGTAATGTTCCTTTAATCTAGCAGTGTGGTAGTTAATTACTAAACACCACCTGCCTGATTAGATTGTTTACAAAAAGCCTGCCTTTGAGACAGGAAGGGACTCTCTTTAGCTCTGACTGAGAGCTGACCTTTGGAGAGACAGAGCAGAGGTTCTTGAGCCCCAGGAGAGACTGACCAAAAGAAACCCAGATCTCTGAAGCTGACCAGTCTTGAGCTCTGCCAGCCACACAGCAGAGCTGATTGCAAGACACCAAATAAGACTTCTAAACCTGGATGCTGATATTTTTCTGTGCACGCACGGGTGCGGTTCAAGGAGAGCAGAGAAGCTTACTCTACAGCAACTAAACAGATAAGACTTTCATTATTAAGAGACTGCTTATATCTGCTTATTTTCATGTTATGTGTTTGGACTGGGAGAAGCTTAACTAATGGAGATGTGAACTAATTGCAAGGATTTCACTAGAAATACTCCCAAGTGAATGGAAGCTTTGTTCCCCCCCCTGTGTTTGGATAATTTCCTGATGAAAAGGAAAATGCACAATAAAGCCTATTATAATTTCACATTATAAACTTCTCCAAATTGTGTACCTCTGTGAACGTCCGTCTACATTTGGTGTCCGAGGTGGGACAAGAGGCGTCCTTGTAGTTAAAAAGGACCGGAGATTTTTATGTGAAATTTTTTTTAATGCTTTTTGCCTACAAACAGTCTGAAAAAAAATAACCTCCAGCAGCGGAATTAAATCGGAATTAAAGGGATACACACCACTGAAACTTACAAAAACCCAGAAGAGACTGCTGAAGTAGCTAAACCTTATTTTGCCTATCACAAAGTGTAATATGGTCATTGAAATAGAGGTCTTTGCTTTTCAGCCATAGTCAGGGTTCAAGAAGTGAGTCAGCCCTTGGAAAGGGATAGGTGTTTATTGTTTTCAAAAGTTTCGCTGAAGCAGTGAATACAGATGGTGACCCACGAGTGGTACTGATTTTGCAGATAAAGGTTGCCACACCGCATAGGACTACCAGCTATGAATGGAGTATATGCAGAAAAGTGTGAAAATTGATACAAGACTGTGCTGAAGCAGGGGAATTTTTAGAAAACCAATGCTGAGTGTAAAATTGCCCTATAGGGGGAAAAAGTGATTTCTGAACTGTGTAAAAGGTTTTTTCAAAACCAATTGCTGAATGTTGAGTCACCCTGCCAGGAATGAAAGAAATAGTCCACTGCAAAGAATGTTTTTTTTCTGCAAGTAAAAAAAGTCTGCATATATATATCTTGGGAGCAAAAACAGACACCCAAAGTGTGAAGTGTGAATGCCATAATACCCAAAGATGAGACTGAAAATTACTGAACTCAGGCAGAAAACCAAATTCTGTTGCTGAAGCGGGGAGATTGCACCCTGCAAGAAAATGGTGTAAAGCAAATAGACTTTTTTACCTAGCAACTGCACATCTTGTATACCTGATAAAAGAAAATGCATGCACAGCACTGCTGATATTGAAAAAAAAAAAAAATTATTATCCAAGAAAGAAAAGTCTACAGAGATGCCTGTGAGAGCTACGACCTCTACAAGCAAAATATGCCCATCTGTAGGACTACCACAATTGGGGGTTCTAGCAAATACAGTGGCAACAGCTGCAATAGCGCCTCCTGAGGTCTGGAAGAAAATTACACCTGATAGCCTAAACATGGAGGACAAGATGCAGCGTTCCTGTAATGAACCCTACCCCACGGAAGAGTGGCCCTTCCAGTCCAATAAAGAGGAAGATATCTCTTACGGGAAACCGAACCGAGTCACACCCACAAAAAACCCCAAGAATGGTGGGGGTGCCTGAACTCGGCAAGAACAGAAAAGACCGCCCTCTATGATGACGAATATGGTCGACAAGAGAAAGAGCGGGAGCAGCAGATCACCCAATATTTCTGTCAGCTAAAGCAACTGCAAGAAAAGCCTGGCGTATATAATGAAGCTGCTAAAGTATCAAATAAAGAAGGAGACCCCAGTATTCCTGATGGGACGGAGTCATCCAAAACAAAAAAGCGGAAAAAGAAAAGCGGTTCTTCACTTACCGTGGAAGGAACAGACACGTCCGCAGATCCTGTGGAGGAAAAGGGGGACCGAGTTGCCCTGCAGCCTAGAGAAAATGGAGAATTCATCCCGGGGTTAACCGAATATACAGAGGGCCCAAGGCAGAAGTCGTGTACCCTAAAGAAGTGTCTGTCCGGTGCCAACAGTGAGGAACCCTCAACCAACCATCCCAGGGAAGTGGAGCCGGAACCAGTGAGTGACGATCCCTTGACCAGCCCTGAAGATGCCCTAAAAAATGCCAGGCATGACTTTGATATGCTCCGTGAACAATTGGAAAAAAAGGAAGATGGTTACACAGAGCTACAGAAAAATAACGTGAAGCTACATGAATATGTGCTCGCAATGTACTCTTTAGCCAGGACAGAATTGGACAATCTCAAGGCTGAGCTAGATTCTGCAAAGGCTACTATTTCCGCCATGGATGAAAAGCAGAGCCAATCTGATAAAATGGTGGCTACTCTAAAGCGGAAGTATGAGGAGGCACTGAAGCAGATGACAGTCTTCCAGCAAGAGGTTCACACTCTTAGCATAGAGCTGAATGCCTCACAACAGGAGGTCAACAGTGTCTGGATAGAGGTGGACGTATCTCAGAAAGAGGTTCAGACACTCCGCAGAGCACTGGATGCCTCACATGAGACCAACAGCTGCCGCACAGACCTGGAAGTTTCCAGAAAGAAACTACACAGTCTCACTGAGGAGCTGGACATTTCAAGGGACGCAGAGCACTGACTGCAGAACCAACTGCAAGGTCTGCGTACACACCTCCAGTATGGTTAGGAGACACAGCAAACGCTGCAGGAAGAAAAGCTGCAGGCTGCTAAAGAGGTACAAGCGCTGCAGGAACGTCTGAATACCCAGTACGTCCCCACATAGCAGTATGAGGAGCTAAAGGCCACGCTGCATGTCACCAGAGCATCATTGGAGGCGGAGCTTTGATACCAGGTGACTCTGTATGAGAGGGAGCGTGAGACGGCTCAGAAACTGGAGCAAGAGCTGGAGAGACAGAGAGACTGTTCCATTCCCTTGAGTCAGTACACCAAGGAGAAAACAGACGCAGCGGCAACCTTGACGACAAAAATTACAGAGCTCCAGAATATGAAGGAGACTCTGATACAGACTCAGGGAAAGCAAAGTGCGCAGATAAGTTTCCTGAGAAGAGACTTGCAAGACGCACTCAAAAAACAGGGATCTCTTGCGGATGAGATTACAGTCCTACAAGGACAAGTATTGACCCTGACTAAGCATCAGTATCCCACGGCCACAAAAACCCATGAAGACAAGGGTACAGTGAGTGCTGGGAATACTGCTCGTCTGAAAGACAAGGTTGCAAATATTGAACCACCTAAACAAGCACTAGCAAAACCTTCAGCCACCCAGCAGGCAACAAAAGAAGGTACACGTGCTGAATTAAAACCAGAAGAATCCTTAGCTGATGAAGCTGAAAAGATGGGACATTCTCTGGAAGTGGGTGTGGAATTGCAACTTAATCTCAAAGAGGCTGAACTAGCAACCCCATTGAGTGGGAAAAGGGCAGAGAGACAGCTTCAAGAGCAAAAAACTGAAAGGGCTGTTTTAAACGCTCTGCAACTGCTGCTATACAGTCTGCCTACAATAAGACAAGCACCCGACGCGAGGGAAATCTCATGACGCAAGTAGAAAAAAGACTATACTTGGAAAAAGTCCTCCTCGAGCGACTGAGGGGTGCTGATAAGCACCTTCAGGAGGAGACACGAATAAACTGGAGCAAGGGCTCCAATCCCAGCAGGACTGAGGGTTCTCTTCCTCCATCCACTCTCATTCAAGTCACTGAGATATCTAGAATGAGAGTGGAAGGATGGGCTTTGGCCGTGGCAAGCCCGAGCTTCCCACAAACAGGGGAGGTATGTAACGGGAGTAATCCCTGTTCAAGTAATATGCCTTTAATCTAGCAGTGTGGTGGTTATCTGCTGGTAGTCAATTAATAAACACCACCTGCCTGATTTAGATTGCTTACAAAAGCCTGTCTTGTGAGACAGGAAGTGAATCCTTTGCTCACACCTGAGCTAAACTTTGGAGACAGAGCAGAGGTTCTTGAGTCTCCCAGGAGAGACTGACCACGAGAACACAGATCTCTGGAGCTGACAAATAAGACTTCTAAACCTGGATGCTGACATTTTCTGTGCACACACGGGTGCGGTTCCAGGAGAGCAGAGAAGCTTACTCTACAGCAGCTAACAGATAATACTTTCATTCTTAAGATACTTCTTATATCTGCTTATTTCATGCTATGTGTTTGGGGCTGGGAGACATGCTTAACTCAGGGAGTTGTGAATTAATTGCATTGTATTTCACTAGAAATACTCCCAAGTGAATAGAAGCTTTGTTAACCCCCCCCCCCACCCCCTGTGTTTGGATGGTTTCGTGATAAAAAGGAAAAGGCACAATAAAGCTTTGTTATAATTTCACCTTACAAAAGTCTCCAGTTGTGTACCTCTGTGAACGTCCGTCTACAAGCTCCAATCATACTGGAGAAGTGTTCTCTATAGAGCGCTACATCAATTGTAAATCTACATTTGTGATTTACATGTTGGAGTGCCCATGAGGCCTCAAATATATAGGGCGCACGGCAAGACTTTTACGGGTCCGTATCCTACCTAGAACACTTGGGTAATATTAGGAAAGGTGTATTTACATACCATGTCTACAAGCACTTCAGTTAACACCATCAGTCTGACCCCAAATTTGAGAAATCTGACACCAACATTAGATTGTAAGCTCTTTGGGGCAAGGGCTCTTTGTTCCAAAATAGTCTATGTACAGCTCCATATACACGTCGGCATTAAATAAGAAAAATTATAGGCTAAAGCTGTTAAATTTCGGGCATTATTGAAATCCCTGCTCTCTGGTTAAAATTCTGGGCATTATCCAATCAGGAATGGCACAGTGCCAAGTTTTTCAGCCAGTCAGCTTTCAGTTCTCATTCACAAAGAGTGAGATCAGCTCTTAGACAGGGGAGGTGATTGGACAGGAGGCAGCAGCAAGGCACTGACTCCTCTCCCATCCTGCATGCAGAGATATCTGTACAGGAGAGTGAGGGGAAAGGTGTGTGTGTCTGTTGTGTGTGTTTTGTGGGTGTAAAGGGGGCCAGCAGAGTGTTTTATTGGTGTGTGTGTGTCTGTCTTCTGTTGGTGTGTGTTGTGTGGGTGTAGAGGGGGCAGCAGAGTGTTTTGTTGGTTTGTGTGTGTCTGCAGTGTGTGTTTTTGTGGGTGTAGAGGGGGGGCTGCAGTGTGTGTTTTGTGGATGGAGATGGGGTGCAGAGTGTTTTGTGTGTGTGTGTGCAGTGTGTGGGTTTACAGGGGGCTGCAGTGGGTGTAGGGAGAGGCAGATGTGGGTGCTGGTGTGTTTTTGTGGATGTAGAGGTGACCGAGTGTTTTGTTGGTTTGTATGTGTTTTGTGGGTGCAGAGGGGGGTGCTGCAGTGTGTGTTTTGTGGGTGGAGGAGGGGTGCAGAGTGTTTTGTGTGTGTGTGTGTGTGTGCGCAGTGTGTGGGGTTTCAGGGTGCTGCAGTGGATATGGAGGGGGGGCTGCTGCTGTGTGTTTTGTGGATGTAGAGGGGGCCGCAATCTGTTTTGATGGGGTGTGTGTGTGCGTGTGTGCGTCTGCAATGTGTTTTGTGTGTGTAGGGGGTGGTGTAGAGGGTGGGGGAGAGCAGCAGAGTATGTTTTGGTGTGTGTGTGTCTGCAATGTTGTGGGTTTATAGGGGGCTACAGTGTGTGTTTGTGGGTGTAGAGGGGGGGCTGGTGTGTGTGTGTGTGTTTGTGAGTGTAGAGGGTGGAGGAGGGCTGCAGTGTGTTTTGTGGGTGTAGAGGAGGGAGGACTGCAAAGTGTGTTTGTGTATATAATGGGGGGGGTTGCAGAGTGTATTTGTGTATAGAGGTGGTAATGCAGTGTGTGTGTGTGTGTGTGTGTGTGTGTGTGTGTATGTATATATATATATATATATATATATATATATATATATATATATATATATATATACAGTGTTCGACAAACCTATACATTTGCTCGCCCCGGGCGAGTGGATTTAACCCCCGGGCGAGTAAATATTGGCCCAAGCAGCACACGTTTGGTACTAGGTGGCGAGTAGATTTTTTTGTGTGGCGAGTAGATTTTTTGGTGATTTGTCAACCACTGTGTATATATATAGAGGGGTCTGTGTGTATGTACAATTTCCTTGTAATAAACTTTCAGTAAAAGCATAAGAATGTAGACAATCATGCTGATAATAATCATTATGACTACAAAAGTGTATCTTTTTTATGATTTAAAAAAAAAAAAAGCCTACATTTAGCCTATAATAGTAATACAGCGGCGATCCGCTGATACAGCGGCACCGAGAAGGGGGCCGCCATGTCTCCTTCCGAGTCTTTGCCGCCGGCGCGCATGCAGAACATAGGTTCCGCACAAGGTGGGAAATACCGGATTGCGCATGCTCACAAGGGTGGAAAATACCGGGTTGCGCATGCGCATAGCTGAAAATCGTCGGTTCCGCTTTCCGCGATTTTCACTATACGGCGGGCCCTTAGAACAGAACCCACCTTATGCCCGGGGACTTGCTGTAATCCCCTCAGAACAGGGCATCGCCTCGGGCCTTCAACTCTTCCAGCTTGGTCATTATTGGCATGTAATGCCCTGTTCTTCAGGGATTATTACTTAAATATTATTGTTATTGTTTCATCCAGATTCTGGATTGTGAAATCAGCCAGCAGACTTCCTTTTGGTAACGAAATCCTTATGTAGGTTGACATTTGCAGTTGGTTCTAAATTCAAAGGAATGTATTGGAGGTACATCTAGCAATAAAGAAGTTAATTTAGTCTAGATGTCCCTGGACCGGACAACGTGAGCCCCATCACCCATCACCATCCAATGTTATCTCACATTCACATTTTGTCTTTTCAGATAATGAATTAAGAATCTTTTTGGCCGACCAAAAGGCTCCCTACTTTAACCCGAAAGTAAAGCTCTCATTGGAGTAAGTATTGTAGTAACTACTTTGCATGTTTTTGCCTATGCCACTGACCAGGTAACATTAAAGTAGCAGTGCTTGCTGATTCCCATGGGTTTGCATTTTTTACTTACTTGAGGAGATCTCTCTTGCCATTTCCAAAGCTGTTTTTAATTTTTAAATCGAATACTTTGCATTTGAAATATGAAGTGTCCGGGAGCTCTCTCCTCAGAGACCAGTGCAGTCTAAGCACGGGCAGCCAACTCCAGTCCTCAAGGGCCACCAACAGGTCAGTACATCCCTGTTTCAGCACAGATGGATCCATCAGTGGCTCAGTCTTTGATTGAGTCACCTGTGCTAAAGCAGCCATTGAGAATTGGAGTTGGCCACCCCTGGTATAAAGGTTACCAGGGTAATCTCAGAAGCCAGCGATTAAGAAAATCAGGATTTTTAACAACACAATGTGTTTTTTTGTTTAAACAGCAGGACATGCAAGATACTGACGTGTTAAAATCCTCTAGGGAAAGGGGAGAAGAGGTTGCTGCTTTAAAGTGGATCAGCGGATGGAAATTGATGTCAAACTAGAGATTTTAATAGTATATTGAATTCAGCTATAGACAAAGGGTTGACATTGTGTTTATATGCGTAGTACCAGCTTCATGTCCCTAAAGCAGAGTCTATCACAGATGGACAACCCCAGTTCTCATGGGCTACCAACAGATCAGGTTTTCTGGATATCCCTATTTCAACACAGATGACTCGGAGTGGCTCAGTCGACGATATCCTTAAAACCTGACCTGGCGGTGGCCCTTGAGGACTGGGGTTGTCCCCCAATGGTCCAACATGAAATGGTGTTGGAAAAAGGCCCGGCTTGTGGCCATCAAGGTCATATCTTTGGTATAAAAATATATAAATAAGGTACAGCTGTGATACAGACAGGCACTGTTTCATTTACTTGCTTCCACTTCAGGAAAGAAGGGGTCGTGATAACCAGTGTTGTTCCTGGAGATTACGATGGTGACTCACAGATGGATGTCCTGCTGACTACCATTCCACACAATGAAGTCAGTAATGAATCTCCGTTGTCTGCTGTTATCTATTGGGGACAAAATCAAACGCTGAGTAAGTTGCGCTGGTGCTTTTGTATTACCCATTAACAGCTGGATGGAGATATGTACATGGTTATCTCCGACTGTGTAACGTGTCACTAAAAGACACATTTAGATAATAATAGAACTGTAGTTTCATTCGATTCCAAAGCGTTTTCCAATTGCAGAATGAATGCGGTGACATATACATTGAGAATTCCAGAGCAGTGTTATTATACTGTATGTTAAATAGCTGTGTTATTGTATGTGAAATGCAATAGTGGAATTGAAGATGTTTGTTTGAGTCAGTTCAGAAAAACCTGACTGGCACATTTGCAATACAGATTGGTAAGTCATAATGTCTTAGTTGGAGAGAGTTGCATTGCAGGTCTCTATGGCAATAAAGAGGTTAAAATCGGTGGTCTAACATGGGTATGTATCAAGCCGTGATGCAGGGTATGACACCCTGAGTTGGCGGTAACTGTAATTTAAGTAAATGTCAATTAATGAATGATTGGGCAGAGCAACCATCGGGGGAGGGAATGCTGGGCCAAATGTCCCGGGGCCAGCGGCGATGGGGCATCCTGTCAGATGTCTGGGGCATTTGGTCAGGACCATGTCGCTGCCGGCGTTGAGCCGCCACGCACCTCGCTACAAGGACATCTCACCACTGGCCGTTTCCACGCCAAGATAAAACACTAACCTTACCCCCATAAAAAAAAACTAATCTTAGCCCATAATGCTAACGTTACTCCCTGCCCTAAAAACCCTTCGCCCCTTACCCTAATTCCCTGCCCTAAAAACCTTAACCCTTTACTCTAAACCCCCTATCCTTAACCCTCTATGCTAACATCTTAAACCCCTTATGTTAACTTAGATTATTGGTAAACGCCTGTGTTGACTTTGTCGTGAACAAATGTTCAATCCCACCCAGCCGGCTGAACCCAGAAGTTAGGCCTGTCCAGAAGTGGGATGGAACTTCTGGAAGCGTCAGGGCCTACCAAGCACAACAGGTGGGCCCAACTCAGTCTGCCCCTCAACATAGTCACCAGTGTTTTTCAACCAGGATTTCTAGGAGCCGTTGGGTTCCCCGGGCACCCCTAAAGGGCTCCCTGCAATTTTCTGGGCATTTGAAATTTGTATCAAATATAGAAGAAATTGCAATGCATTTGATCAGATTTGCTATTAGAGAGGGTTGGTGGTTGCTCAGAATTTCACTTAGGGTTTCTTAACCAAAAAATGGTTGAAAACCACTGGTGTAGATGTTTGTCTTGGACCTCGAGAAACCTTGCATCGCGGCTTGATGAATCTTGGCTTATGTGGCTTAGAAGAGTAGTTATCTAATTTCACAATTTTTAAACCTGCTAAGACAGTTATTACTCCCCAGCGTCATCACACACCCCTCTACTTTCCCTCAAAATACCGGTATGAGCAATCCGTATAACCCTGACTTAGAACAACAACATCAGAATAACAACTCTGGGGTTTTTCCTTGCGAAAGGATAATGTCATTGTTGTTCTTGAAATAGTTTCTCTACCTTCTTCGGCATGGAAACCCCAGTTCTAATTGCTGAAGCACCCAATCCATTTCAAGTGATCCTGATCGTTAAATCTCCTATAAAAGTGTCTTGGAAGTAAAATAAAAAAATACCCAATTCTCACAACAATTTACAATTAAAACAGCAATCCTGGCTTTTATATATATATTTTTATTATTGATTATTTTACATAATCTGAACTAGGCGGGCGGAGGGTGGCTGGAACTGAACTTTGTGTTAGGTGCCAATGTTTTCTCTCCCTTCTGGGCCATTCAATATGTTTGTCACGAAGCAGGCCAATAGGAAACAGGCTTCCTATTGGATGAATGCGGGCTCCATCTTTAAAACCCCCAAAACTGCACCAGCACCAAAAACTGTAAATATTTTGGTATCTGGGGGGTCTGAAAACAACACTGTACAGTTCCAGGGGACCCCCAGGTTCCAATGATGTGAAAAAAAAACCATCAGAGACAGGATTGCTGCCTTTAAAATAACTCCAGGTCAACAGTTTGATAACAACTCGGGGCGATATTTTTTCTCATATACTATTGTCATTTAACACGTTGTATTGTAATATTGTGCCAACCAACCCCTTCCTTAACCCCTTTTGCTGTCAGAGGGGCAATGTGTTGCAGGACACTCAGTGAAGGGGTTAACTGCCCCAGGAACCACTCCCCAATACACAGCACCGTCATATATTTGTACAAAGGGACACAACATGAAAGTAATATTTTCAGTGCTCGGGCAGCACCAGAGTGTCACACTGGATCCCTGGCATTTCCGCATCGCAAGCCATCATGTGACACGGCTGGTCCCGAATTCAGACGGGATCTCCGTCCGGACGGTTAGCCTGATCACCCCCTACAAAACAAACATTTGCCCATGATGTACCTGGTACTTTAAAAAGATGAATGCTCTTAGCCTCCTATTTAATATGATGAAAAAGTGGTCACACATTTGATGAGACATTAAGTTACATTTAGGTGAATGGAAATGACTGCGTGGTGAACCTTCAATCTACCCTTATGTTCCCTGAATGTCATGGAGCCGGCACGCCGGGGGCACGTATGACGTTTCATGAACATTGTGGTAGTAATGCTAAAAAAATATATATCGTTTTAAGGATATCTTGGTTTGGGCACAGGTGGCTCAATCACTGGCTCAGATTTCGACAGGGCCAGTGATTGAGCCACCTGTGCTGAAGCAGGGATATCCTACAAAGCTGACCTGTTGGTGGCCCTTGAGTACTGGAGCTGGGAATTCTACATACAGGCATACCCCGCGTTAACATACGCAACGGGACCGGAGCATGTATGTAACTATGTAATACAGGCATACCCCGCATTAACATACGCAATGGGGCCGGAGCATGTATGTAAAGCGAAAATGTACTTAAAGTGAAGCACCACCTTTTTCCCACTTATCGATGCATGTACTGTACTGCAATCATCATATACGAGCATAACTGATGTAAGTAACGCATGTGTAACAGGCTCTATAGTCTCCCCGCTTGCGCACAGCTTCGGTACAGGTAGGGAGCCGGTATTGCTGTTCAGGACGTGATGACAGGCGCATGCGCGAGCTGCCGTTTGCCTATCGGGCGATATGTCCTTACTCGCGAGTGTACTTAAAGTGAGTGTCCCTAAACCGGGGTATGCCTGTAGTATGTTCCCCTGATCTGCTTGTCAAACTGCACTGCTGAAACAAATACATTTCTGCATCTATAGAAATTGGCTTTTTTTTTGTTGCTTTCAGCGGTTACTGTCGGGTTAAAAATACATAACATTCCTAATGAGACTCTTTCATTAGGAAGCTACATACAGTACATTATAGGTTTGAATGTTAATGGTGCAAATAAAAAAAGGAACGCGAAGATATAAATTCATTACATTTAAAAAAAACCTTTTCAGCCGCCAATTGTGAAATATGTTGAATATTTAAAGGTGCAGTTTCCCTGGATTTTTTGTTTATTTTACCAAAAAGATTTATTCACCATATTGTACAAATAGGAGTATTTTCCACTTTCTATTTTTGTATAAAATGATTATTTCTGTTGTTAAAATGAGACCAAAGCTGAAATGGAAACCGCAGCTTGGTGCTCCCACCTTGTAACGTCACTGGAATTTAAAGCAGTTTGTTTCATGTTATCGCTTTTCTTCCTTTAAGAGATCTCATCCTGCTCTGTGCAACACTCCTTTTTATTTAAAAGTAGCTGATACTCTGTTCAGGAGATAGAAATGTTTCAAATAAGGAGTATTTTCTTTTAAAAAATATAAATACATTTCTTTGGTTGGGAAGCTTGGGGTCTCCGGAGCTGAACTGCAAAACCTTTGTCAAAACGACCCTGTATTAATGAACACTCTAGCACACCAAGCTAGTTCTCTCCCGTTTACGTGAGAATCATCTCTATGCCAAGATGGAGACATTTATTTTTCACCAAACGTCCACTTCTTTCTTGGGATACATTATCTCTGATAAAGGCTTCTCCGTGGATCCTGATAAACTCAAGGCAGTTGTAGATTGGCCCCAACCCACTTCTCTCAAGGCGATTCAGCGGTTTCTTGGCTTCGCCAATTATTATCGTAAATGTATCCGTTATTTTTCCGCCACAGTGGCTCCCATCAACGCCCTGACGAAGAAAGATGCGGACACTTCTTCCTGGTCTCCTGAGGCATGCCAGGCCTTTGAAACTCTTAAGAAAGCGTTAGTCTATGCTCCCATCTTACGCCATCCGGACCCTAAACTTCGTTTCACTTTGGAAGTTGACACCTCGGATATTGGAGCAGGAGCCGTACTCTCACAGAGACAGTCCCCCCAGGATAAGCTACATCCCTGCAGGTTTTTCTCAAACAAATTCTCCCCCGCAGAAGAAAACTACGATGTTGGCAACAGGGGACTCTTGGCCATCAAACTTGCTCTGCAAGAGTGGAGACACCTCCTGGAGGGTACTGAAAATCCGATTTCGATCCTCACGGACCATAAAAATCTATTATATATCAAGGGTGCCCGTCGCCTCGGTTCCCGTCAGGCTCGCTGGGCATTGTTCTTTTCCAGATTCAAGTATATCATTTCCTACATTACTTGTACTAAGAATCTAAAGGCTGACGCCTTATCCCGTCAATTTGTCAGTGAAGACAGATCTGAAGACATTCCTGGCACCATCTTACCCGCCAAATATGTCATCTCGGCTAACTCTTTTGATGTACTGGACAAGATCTTTGAGACTCAAACGCTCATCCCCGAGGGTATGGAAGTGCCTGAGGGCTATTTGTATGTTCCACCTCAATTTCAGCAGAAGATCCTTGAGTGGGGTCACTCCTCTAAGTCTGCCGGTCACCCTGGTACAAAGAGAACTTCCGATTTGATCAGACTCACCTTTTGGTGGCTTAATATGTTTAAGAATGTCAAGGAATTCATCAACTCATGTACCACCTGTGCTCGAAATAAGTCCGCCCGCAATAAGCCGTCTGGTCTGCTTCACCCCTTTCCCATTCCGGACCGACCGTGGATCCACCTCTCAATGGACTTTATTGTTGAGCCTCCTGTTTCTTGTGGGATGAATACTATTCTCGTTATTGTTGATAGGTTTTCCAAACAGGCTCATTTCATTCCTCTCAAGGGTCTTCCTAATTCTGCCACCTTAGCAGATATTTATATCAAAGAAATATTTTGTATTCATGGAGTCACACTCTCTATAGTGTCCGATCGGGGGTCACAGTTAGTCTCAAAATGTTGCCGTGCCTTGGCTCAAAGGTTGGAGATAACTCTTTTTTTCTTCTGGGTATCATACCCAAACCATCGGACAAATCAAAAGAACAAACCAGTCATTAGAGCAATACCTGTGATGCTTTATTTCTGACGCACAGGACAACTGGATGGAACTGTTCCCATGGGCCGAATTCGCCCATAACTCACTCAGAAATGAGTCCACTCAAGAATCACCATTTTTTTTATAAATTATGGGTTCCATCCAGCTCGCCTTCCTAGTTCTTCCAATCCTTCTGGAGTTCCAGCAGCAGATTCCAGGGTAAACTCGCTCCAAAATTCTTGGAAATTTTTTCAAAAGACTCTACAGGAAGCAGTACTCAGACAGAAGACACACAGCCATCGCCGTGAGGCAACCAAGTTTAGGCCAGGAGAAAAAGTGTGGCTTTTGTCTGAGAACATAAGATTGAAGACACCTACACTGATACCTGGGCCCATTCACCATTCTCAAACAGGTCAATCCAAGGTGTACCGCTTGCAACTGCCCCAATCTATGAGAATCCCGGCAGTCTTCGACGTCTCATTGTTAAAACCTGTTGTTCAAAGTTCTAAGTTTCCTGACATCTCGCCTAAATCTCCACCTGTCATCGTACAGGGTCAAGAAGAATTCGAAATTCAATCCATAATCGATTCCAGATACTCCAGAAGAGGTGCCCAATTCCTCGTACACTGGAAAGGCTTTGGACCGAAGGAATGCTCATGGATACCTCTTCGTCAGATCCATGCTCCCGGCTTGTTAAGGCGGTTCCACGCCAGGTTCCCGCACAAGCCTTATGGGAATCGTCCTGAAGCCGATCCTCAAGGGGAGGGTACTGTATCAAGGGGGGGAGGTACTGTAAGGAATCGGGGAACACGTCCTTTGCGACGTGTTTCCTCCTTATCTGTGATCGCACAGTCCTCCACTCTGGCACCAGCGCGTGCACGCACCCCCGCTCTGCTTACAGAGCGCACGCGCAGCTCTTCGAGGTTGCCACGGAGCTTAGCTCCACCCCCTCGGACACGTCGCACTTCTCTCGCACGCGGCACACTCCCATGACGCCGTGCACCACTCGCCAGCTGCGTGGCAAGTTATCATCTAGCCCACGTGTCTCCTGCAGCCAATCCTTGCCTTCGCAGAGGCCGTGCCTCCGCTCCGCCTCCATTGCTACTGGTTCATGTCTGCTACAAATACTCTGCACTTCACTTCCTGCTTTGCTGAACATAACTAATTGTAGCCTTGTGATCCTGCGGTTGTTGTGCCTTGCTTTTGACTTGTCTCTTTCACAGTTTGGATTACTCGTGTACCGACCCGGCTTTACTTTTGAACCTCTATGGATATCGACCCCGGCTTGCCCTCGACTCTGCGTACCTCTCCAAACCAGACCACGGCTATACGGACTTCTACGATTCTGACCTCTCCAATCCTAGACCACGGCTTAACGGACTTTGAGAATTCTGACCTCTTCATCCCAAGACCTTGGCAAGTATTAGGACTAACCCGCTCTCTCCAACCCAGACCTGCCTACGTTGACAATCCGCCTGCCAGGCACGCTTCCGCTGCTGTGGGTGCGTGGTTCTATACTTCCTCACCTCAGTACCGGGTCCTGTCTTGCTCGTGGGCAGCGCAAGCTTTACAGCTGTACACCTGATTTTCAACTAAGAAAAGATCAGAACACGCACAAGTGTCAAGATACTAACATTATATGAGTTAAACTCCTAGGCTTCTGGAGGGGGGGAATTCTGCATAAATCTTTTTTATCAGAGAAGCGCTGGAAAAGACGGATTTTGTAACAGCTGGCTGTTTGAAGATGTTGCCACGTGAACTCTCTAGGGCCGGCTATGTGTCTTTCAAAGAAAAAGTGTAGTGTTGGACCGGGTCCTACTTGAAAAAAAATGGGTAACAGGTACCCGGCCAAAATGAAATGACCTACCCGGCCGGGTACCCGGTTACCCGGTTGGCACTTACCTGGGGGTGGAGGAAGATGGCTGTCCAATAGGAACGCTTCTGCTCCGGTCACGTGGTTCCCCAGCTCTCACTGCTATGGAGTCCTGCAGCTCCAGCACCGGCTGAACACACATTTCTGATGCTGCCACCGCCACAGGACCTCTGCTGACCTGCCTAGTTGTCGCCGCCGTCTTCCTCATGGGTCTTCCTCGTCTTCCGTCGCTGACAGCAGGTAAGTGATGATGTATTTTTCAGCTACCCTGACATTACCCGGCGCCGGGCCCACTTCTCAGTTGCCGGGTCCGGGTAATGTCCGGGTAGCTGAAAACCTGCCGGGTACCGGGTAATTCCGGGTACTCGGTACATCACTAAAAATGTGCAATAAATATAAACTGCTATGTTTTATTTGTATCTTTTTCTACATCATGTTATAAAAAGAATTGTAACATGTACAAGACAGGAAATTCACTTATAAAACCAACTAATGTGCATTTTGTGTCTCCTTTTGCAGATATTAATAATAAAACTGTGCTCAATAGAAAGTTTGTGGATGAACCACTGATCATTGAGTAAGTATTTTAGATGTACCCATCTATCTACACACAATATACGACTGATATATTGTGGTTCTAAAATAATTGTGTTTTAGTTTTGCCGAAACGTAATTATTTTTGTTGTTTTTTTTGTTTTTTTTTAATTATGGGAAATAATTTGTAAACCATTTTTAAAACTTCAGTATTTTCCCAATTCTTTGCAATACTTGACAACTTTATTAACAAAAACACAAAAAAAAAAACCCCTCCCAAAAATTAAAACAAATCAATGAGAGGATGAGTTCTTATTGTGTTTTGGCTTAAATTTGGCTCAGATTTGAAAATTTGTTCCGAAATTCAAGTCGAAAATCAAATGCTCAAACTGCTCGATTTGGCAATAAAAAGTAAAATCTGCAAAATGTGGATTCTAACCTGCAAAATTGCCCAAGGATTTCCTTTCCCATTGCCCCATCTTGTTTGTTGCACTTATCTTATATACAGTGTGTGTGTGTGTGTGTGTGTGTGTGTGTGTGTGTGTGTGTGTGTGTGTGTGTGTACACACTGTATATAAGATAAGTGCAACAAACAAGATGGGACAATAGGAAATATATCTATATATACATGACATGCAAATGAATATACAGGAATATTTACAGTTGCTTTATGCTTTACTGTGGAGGGTTTTAGTCACTTTTTTTTACCCACCATAACCTTAATAAATATATATAAACAACAAAAAAAGACAGTGCCCGATCCTAGTGTAATATGAAAAATACACTTTTAATACAAATATTAGGTCCAACAAATTTAAACTCACAAACGTAGGTATATTAATAGCATGTAATGAGTATACTCATTTGCCAACTGCACGATGATACTGCTCCGCTTACACGTCACTCTCTTCCCAGTCCCAGCTCCTCTGAGCCACCGTCCAGCAGGGGTTTAGAGACTGCGCAACCTCTCCCGATGTACCCCGGAAGTCCACCACTCTCACAGCAGTATCCGGATGGGAGGAAATGGCACTGTGACCCCGTAGAGGTAAATGTAGGCGCAATTAATACACCAGTTTATAGCAGAGTTCATGGAGTCCCCGCAGATAATGCGACAAAGTATCCACCACTGTCAGTAGCTCACACTAACTTCCCAACGCGTTTCTTCACACTCTCTGTGATTTCATCAGGGGATATATGACGGATGTGCGTCATAGCTATTTATATGTGTGTATGTCAATCAACCCCCTTTCTGGCTGATTGGTAATTGGTAAAACACATGAAAGTGATAAACTAATAAAAAACGTTATATTGGCCAAAGCAACCACATAAATAACAATTGTTATACACATCAAGTCTAAAATTGAAGCAAATGTATATCAATACACAAATCAAGGTATTCCTATATACAAATATATCTGTACATAAAAATGTAATTAATATCTCTTAAATGATATGTTATGAATGCACTTATTCTTATCTGTAACTGGTTATGTATGCATACTCTTAATCTATGCTTGGCTCAGAATTTAATTACCCATATTGGTATGCTTAACCCTACTATTGATCTTGATGATTGTTACACCATATACAGACATGAATGCCAGTTATTCATTGATATACACTTAACATGGAGATCACTGGATTGCAATATGAATATTAATTAAGTATATAAATAATTAATCATTTATTAATTTAATCCTATATATTTGAGTTTCATATACTTAATTAATATTCATATTGCAATCCAGTGATCTCCATGTTAAGTGTATAAGAGATATTAATTAAATTTTTATGTACCGATATATATGTATATAGGAATACCTTGCGTTGGGAAGTTAGTGTGAGCTACTGATAGTGGTGGATACTTTGTCGCATTATTTGCGGGGACTCCATGAACTCTGCTATACACTGGTGTATTAATTGCGCCTGCATTTACCTCTACGGGGTCACAGTGCCATTTCCTCCCATCCGGATACTGCTGTGAGAGTGGTGGACTTCCGGGGTACATCGGGAGAGGTTGCGCAGTCTCTAATCCCCTGCTGGACGGTGGCTCAGAGGAGCTGGGACTGGGAAGAGAGTGACGTGTAAGCGGAGCAGTATCATCGTGCAGTTGGCAAATGAGTATACTCATTACATGCTATTAATATACCTACGTTTGTGAGTTTAAATTTGTTGGACCTAATATTTGTATTAAAAGTGTATTTTTCATATTACACTAGGATCGGGCACTGTCTTTTTTTGTTGTTTGCAGATCACTGGGAGGTCGTTGGTTCCTGCAGAGAGCAGTCTGATCCAGATCCATGGACCATCTATCATTCTTTTAAGATACAAGACAATATATTTTTTCATGTGGTTTTGAATATGGTTTTTTATTGATTTTTATCTATTTTTGGTGGTATTGACTGGTGCAACATTTTTATTCACATTTTTTAATTTTTTATTTTTTAGTCATTAGCTCACACTAATCTTGCTATATTGGTTTTTATTTTTAACATTTAATTCATTGTTTATTTTGTGTGTATGATTTTAGATATTTTATATATATATATATCTTTTTGTAATTATTAATACTGCTGACATTGAATAACTATTAGGAGTATCGTTATTTAAGTGTAAAGTTATTAGCACCTGAGGGGCCCAGTCTTCTCTTTGTCTGTTAAATATATATATATAGATAGATAGATAGATAGATAGATAGATAGATAGATAGATCTATATATATATTTTTTAAAACGTTGTATGTTTGCTGTGCTTCTGGGCAATCAGATTGGTCCGTCGGTCCGTCACTCCGCCTCGGGCCAATCTGATTGCTCCCTCGACCCGTCCGCCCCCGCACACATCTCATTGGCCTGCGGCCTTCGCTTACCACACCTACCCCACTGGCACACTCTCACAACAGTCACCATTTTTCCGCCTCACCGCCTGCTCTCACTCCATTCGACGACGCACGCCCTCTCGCTCCCGCACACACTCCTCTGTACCCTGCCAGCACCCCTCCCGTTCACCGCCTACCCACCCCTCCCCTTCACCTCAGACCACCTCTCCCCGCCCACCCACGTCACTGCCCGGCCACCCACTCACATCACTGCCTGCCCACCCTCCCACCCAAGTATCTGCCTATTCGTCACTGCCCACCCACGTCACTGCCCGCCCACCCACGTCACTGCCCGGCCGCCCACTCACGTCACTGCCCACCCACGTCACTGCCCGCTCACCCAAGTCACTGCCCGGCCGCCCACCCACGTCACTGCCCGCCCACCCACGTCACTGCCCGACCGCCCACCCACGTCACTGCCCGGCCGCCCACCCACGTCACTGCCCGGCCGCCCACCCACGTCACTGCCCGGCCGCCCACCCACGTCACTGCCTGCCCGCCCACCCACTCACGTCACTGCCCGGCCGCCCACCCACTCACGTCACTGCCTGCTCACCCACCCACCCACTCACTCACCCACCCAGCCACCCACCCACCCACGTCACTGCCCCACGTCACTATATCAGCTAGTATATATATATATATATATATATATATATATATATATATATATACAGTGTTCGACAAACCTATACATTTGCTCGCCCCGGGCGAGTGGATTTAACCCCCGGGCGAGTAAATATTGGCCCAAGCAGCACACGTTTGGTACTACGTGGCGAGAAGATTTTTTTGTGTGGCGAGTAGATTTTTTGGTGCTTTGTCAACCACTGTATGTATGTATGATATATATCAGCATGTTTGTCAGTGTGTCTCATTATGCCCAAACTATAAGACCTATAACAACCAAACTGGGAAGGATTACTTTATGTATCAAAATAAGGTGAACTGTCGGGGTTTTGATCCTCTCGAACACTCCATAGGGGGAGTGCATTCTATGGCTTATTACAATTTCTCCAAGTAAGTCCGCCACTGGGTGATGTACCTGGTAGGCTATATATCTTGCATTTGACATCATACTGTTGACATCATAATGAGAGTCAGATAGATATAAAAGTTTACACAAAAAGCAGATGAAGAAAGAGGAAGTCAGTTGGCATGTGAGGAGCAAGTAAAAATGCTGGAGAAGGAGAGAGGCGGAAAGAATTGGGGACATCATAAGGTATTAAAGGAAAGTGATGGGAGGGAGAGGGATTAGGAGGAGAGGGGGAGGTGAGAGGAGGAGGTTGGTTTCTTAGAATTTACCCAGTAATGCCGGGTACTTTCAGCTAGTTGTATTATAATTCCCTATACTGGATGTTGTAAAGCCCTGAGTAAAACTGTGGGCGCTATATATAAATAAAGATTTATTGGTAAATATAGCTCTTTATATTCCTCCAATCAGCTCGGGGCACCAAGGTTCACATACATAGGTGACCCCCGTTTCAAAATGTGCAATTTGTTTCTTTAACCTGAACGTTGCTGAAAATAAATGAAAGAATAAATAATAAAACGGTTCAGATGCACTTTTTCTGCACTGACCTTCATTGCACTTATCTTTTTCTGCTTCTTTCTAAATACATTTTATTGCATGTTTCTCTGCACCAAAGTAATTTTCGGTTTCTGTACTATTTTCTTAGTATATTTGTTTTTATCTTTCAGCTTTAATGGAGATCTGATTCCTGATATACTTGGTTTCACAGCTGAAAACAAAATGCTGCAAATTACATATGGCGGGTAAGTCCACGTATTCCATATGCATTTTTCATCTCTCAAAATGTCTGCGTCCTAAAGAAACGTTTTGCGGATTGTGACCTTTTGCCTTCCTTGTCTTTTCACGTTAAATATTTTCTGCTAGACATAAGTTCCATCTCATGCAGTTTTCAGGCCTCTGTGTGCCATTCATTTTGCTGTACCATGAGAAGGGCACTTGCACTGCTAGGATTTTATATAATCCAACATTTAAGGGCTGTTTTCTTATGTCTTCAGAAAAGCACTTGAGAATTGATAAAAGGTACAATCTCTTGGGTCCAAATTAACCATTGGCAATGACGTGTGTAAGGGGTGTAAACAGATCTATGTCCATCAAGTTCAACCTTGATTAAATTTTAATTGGGCGAGATACTCATCCTATATTTAGAGTTATATCTACCCAGAGGAAGGCAAACAAAACCGCCCAATGTAACATTTGCCAATTTTGTCTCATAAGAGGTGGGGGGGAATTCATGAAAGTGAATTATCAAGAAAACAAAAATTTTCATGGTGTGGTATCCACAACTGTTCTCCATATTTAAGATGGGGTCTTACTAAGGAATTATATGGGGGCAAGATTATGGTTTATTTCGCTTCCATTGTATTGTAAAGTCAGACACTTGAACTTTATTATAGGTTACTGGATTATTGGGCTCTTCTGTCCAGCCTAGAACGATTATGCTTCCTTGAAGAAATTGTAACTAATGGCAGAGACATGGTTAACAATTTAAAGGACATATTTAGTAAGCGGTGCTAAGCAATAAAAAATGGCCCTAAATGTTGTTGAATTACTTCTTTTTTTTTTTTTCTACCAAAGCAGAAACCTATGAGTATTTTGTCCATGGTGAGCTGACACTGGGAAAGTATTTTCCTTTATTCTTGTTACTCCATTTTGTGTGCTGAGGACATTACACAATGTGCCTACCCCTCCCCTGATTGGTCCTTTGACAGCAGAGAGTTAGGCTAGGGATGGATGAAATATGTGTTCCACATGCACTGCTCCAATTCAGAATCCCCAGTGAAAAGAATGAAAATGTAAGAAACCAAAACAGCCCAAGTGTGAGAACATTAAAAGATGCCAGTTACATGATGTTTTTTTTGTGTGAGCTAAGTGGGGATACCTGTTTAAGCAGATCATCAAATAAGTCCATACTCTGAAAACCCTGCATTTTCTGGTGTGCTAAAGATTTGCAGCTGTGTGTGTGTATATGTGTATATATATATATGTAACACCTTTCCCCCCCCCCTATCGCAGATTGGGACCATGTGGGAAATACAATTGTGTTACCGGGTGTGGTGCGTTACCTGATAGGCTCACAGAAGACCTGAACCTCCGCCACTGGGAGCCTGGGGTTACCTGATTCGTCGTACACAGCGCCTCCACCTGTAAGGGTTCCCACCTGAGTGGGATGGTCCTCTTACAGGAACCACAAAAATAAGACACGCACACAGTGTATGCTAATAACTGTTTACTATTGCTAATACTAATAACTTTGGTACCTGTACCACACAGAATAATGCATATAGCCGTACACATACTGCTGCGACACACTTTATTCGAGCAAATACCCAGTATGTACCTGGCAGATACCTGGAATGCGCCGCTCTTCACCTCTGACAAGCCCCGTTGCGTTTGCCTTCCCAGCCTGGGTTCATGCCTGGCTGACAGGCGGCTGATCTGTTAAATGATAATGATTAGTATTTAATAGGCTGCAATGCTTCGCGTGTCTACCAGATGGCATAAATTCATGAATTGTAATGCAGTATATATATATATATATATATATACTGTGCAGTATTGCAGCCAGCGGGAATAAAATGCTTCAATCCCTGCCAGGAAAATAACGCAATGCACTCGGGCAGAAAACAGTCACAAACCTCAATACACCCGGGTATACCCGAATTCGTGGGACTAGCCGAGCTCGAATAAAGTGTGTCGCCAGTGTAGAAGTGCACCGGGTGCACACATCAACATAAGTATTCCCCAGAGTACCTTATGTCCAAACCCACCCACGTGTGATGGAGATAGCGCTATCCCTGGACGTGTTGGTGCACTATTTATAGATACCTGCCCGGGGCTTCAGCCCGCGGGTACCGCTATACAACCGGTATGGATCCGTCTGATCCGACGTGATGTCCGCCTACGCGTGGGGTGACTTCCAGCGTGGATAATATCACCACAGCTCCACACTGTCTGTACCTTGACAGGGATCCGCCTGTAGCCGGCAGGTCACAGTCACTGCTTGGCTGGGCCTCCACGAAGATAGTCTCTATGTAACTGAGGGGTCTGAGCCCAGACCCAGCAATCAGGCTGCTCGACACTGAGGGTGTCCTAACTTAACCAAATAGCTAAAGGGGCAGATCTCCTTACGTAGGGCCTGTCCCTGAAGCAACCACAAACTGGGGAATGGTAACTTATCTGGGACCTCTGGGGGTAACTAGGCCTAGTGCTAGGGGCTACTGCTCCCTGCACACACACACCCTAACTCCCCCAGCTCCCAGCTCCAACTGCAACTGCCAACTGCAACTGCTGAGATTCCTTGAGCCCTATTGGCTGTTCTGGGTCACCTCGGGCTTCCTCCCTAGGCCTCATGGGAATTGTAGTCCCACGGAGGCTATAGCTGCATTGGGGCCGCGTGTGTGCTCTTACTGTGCATGCGCGACTTCCTAATGGCCTCCGCAACTCCCTAGTCTCTTCTGCGCAAGCACGACCACTGCGCATACGCGCGCCTTTGTAATGGCGGCCCCCGCTAGCCGGGTGCACCGCCGAGACTCCCAGGACCCGGAGCGCTCCCTGCTCCGGCCCCCACCCTTGCAAGCAGCCGGCGGGTCCGTCGCTGGCTCCGGCGGCACTCGCGACTGCGCTGCCCGCAAGGAGGGGGATCTCGAGAAGCTCAAGGGAACCGGGGCTACATATATATGCTCCCGGAAGAAGCCTTACGGTGAAATGGCCGTCGGAGTATCTATACCACTCACTTTCCTGTGTCCCACCGCTGCACCGTGCTGACCATCTCCTTGTTTGGAGCTTTGCTGCTGAAGCTGTTTTGTCCGGTCTCTGTGACTGCTGTATGATCGCTGCCTGATGCGAACAGTGAGCGGGATGCCGGGGGCTTTCATTGCCTCTTACTTACCTCTGTCTTGGACTCCCCTTCTCCTCCGGATGTCTGGTGCAGCGTCATAGCAAGTATCTGGACATTTCTTTGCTCCACGGTAGCCGTTGGGACACTATCATTTTTGTCTGCCACAGCTTATATCAGTAACACCTAGCTTTGGCATTAGGGAGTCATTTTCTCATGTTTTTCTCCCTTGTTTTCTCTGCTGACTCATTGTTTACATTTTAGTCTTTGAGGGGACCCCACCTCTGCACATTTTAGACATTTATTTTCTGTCTTTCTCTGGCTCTTTATTATAACTGCCAGGGTTTAGCCACCACCTTCTGGCTACTCAGCATCTAGGGTATTCATTCATTATATTTTCATTGTTGCTCTTTTCTCTGTGTTTATTTGAGTTTGTGTAGATATTGTTTTTTTCAGTCATTTGTACTATCATGTGTTGCTGATCGTCCGATCTCCATTGCATTTCCAGGGGAAATTACTTTCCCCTGAATTTGCATTATCATACCCATGTATTTTGCATGTTATATACAGTATTTTGTGTCCCTACATTTTTATTGTGTATTCTTTGGTTCAGCAGTGTTGATTAGTATGTGTTTAGGTATATTTTAATATTATTTTTGTGTTTTGTATTGCTAATAAAATCCATTTTGTACTTTCACATATTTTATGTGTGCTTTCAACAAACCCTGTTTTTTTCTTTTTGTGTTCTTATATATATATATATATATATATATATATATATATATATATATATATATATATTTCTTTTTAAAGAGCTCTCCATATTTTAAATGGGAATCTCCATAGCAACGCTTATCATCTCTTCCGAGAATAAGATATGGTAAAAGCTCCTTTGTTGTTTTGCATTTCAGGAGATAGATTTGATTGTATAGGCCCGTTTTACAAACTCATTCCACTTACAGAAGTAACAGATAGCCTGACTGATGTTTCTGCTATTGGTACAGAAGCGAGACTACTTTTTATTGCAAGCTAAGTGTCGTCTTCAATGAATCGGAACAAATCTACTTAACTATGCAAACATTTAATTTAAAGCTTGTCTGAATTATTCCCTAACATATTAGAGGTTTCTTTTACTGTAGGTGCAGTCAGTCTTGTGGCAGCTGCTGCATAATGTATCCAGCATCAATTGATGCCTATGGTTGAAAAAAATCCCTTTTCAATATGAAGAGTATTCCAGGTTTCCCTAGGGTTATTTTCCCGTCTTTACTGCTATGATAAGCAGTCGATGAAAGTGTGAGTAGTCCATCACATTGTCGTATCGTTTGCTTGTCCACAGTCCTGCTGCTTCTTACATGTGTACAACTCCATTGCCGAAAAGAAATTCTTTAATTAAAAATGAACACTTATTTTATCTTGTGCTTGAACCCGTGATGGTTTTCTCCTATTTGTGAAGTAGACTTGGGACGCACATTATTTCCATGAACCCCTTCGGTGCCCTATACGACGTATGTGCCTCCCTGGTGGCCCTCATGATCAGCAGCGAATTTGAAAATTTGCCGCCCTTTGGCACTTACGTGTGGTGGTCGCCTCCTTGCTGCCACCTCCCTTCTCCATCTGAATCACAGCGCGAAATGACGACGCTGATGTCACCAACGTAACGTTGCACGGTGTCGCGTTGCCATAGTAACGCAAAGTCACGTCATCATTTGACACAGCGACACACATGGCAACGAGACGCTGTGTGACGTTATGTTGGTGACGAATGACGCTGCGATTCGAAAGAAAGAAGATGGCAGGAAGGAGGCGGTCACCGCATGTAAGTGCCTTCCCATCAGGCCAGAGAGTGCAGCAAATGTATATGGTGCGGACATTTTTGCCGCCCCAAAATGTTGCTCCCCGGGTCTGATGGGAAATCTGCCACTGCTTATGATGTAAGCGTTACATGATAGCTGCTTTGCTCGTGTTTGCGATTTGATCATAGACTACATTGAAGGGCTGGAGCCTTCCTCTTCACTTCCGGCCTGGCCGCCAGAACCAGGAAGTGATCACGTGATCCATCGGGGCTGGAGGGTCCATGGCCACAGAGTTGGCAGGATCCTCTGTCATTAAAGGGGTTAATCCGTTCTAGTGGAATTTTGCTGCATGTTACACCAGGAGTGCTCCACTCCAGTCCTCAAGCCCCACCAACAGGTCAGGTTTTCAGGATATCCCTGCTTCAGCAGAGATGGCTCAATCAGTTCCTGCTTCAGCAAAGGTGGCTTAATCAGAGGCTCAGTCTTTGATTGAGGCTCTGATTGAGCCACCTATGCTGAAGATGGGAAATCCTAAAAATCGGACCTGTTGGGGGGGCTTGATAGCTGGAGTTGAGCACCCCTGAGTTACACCATACCTGACAAGTAACATCAGGTTAAGAGTGTGATGATGATCCGGTGCTGGTCCTTTTTTACCGTTACATCTAATCTCAGACTTGCTATTAGAGAGGCTTGGGGTTCCTTACAATGCATCTGATCTCAGACGCGCTATTAGAGAGGGTTGGGGATCCTTACAATGCATCTGATCTCAGACGCGCTATTTGTGAGGATTCGCCATTCTGGTTGTTCTGTCCCCTTAACCCTTACCCGCTCGTCTGGTTCCTGAGGCACTCAAGAGGGGCAGCCTAGCTCTGGTGCTCATGCGCAGTGCGCGGGTTCCGCCGGTCTCCGCTATTCCTGGGTCCAGGGTGCACTCTCTTGCCTCTAGCATTGACACGAGACGCATGCGCGGTGCGCGGTCTCCCCGGTGGTCTGCGGTCCCTGCCTCTCGTTCCCCGCCCTGACGTCAGAGCTACACGGCGCAACACTACCCCACGCTCCTCCTCTGTCTCTGCGTGGCCTGTATCCGATCTCCGCCCCTGTACTGAAGCGGGTGTTGTGGCGCGCACGACCGGGTCACCTGCGTGTTGCACGCGGCACGCGCGCCCTCTATGGAAGCTCCACCTTGGTCTCAATCGGCTGTGTAATAGGACGCACCTGCGCAATCCAGCAGCCTATCAAAGAGGGCGGTTCTGCTTCCTAAATGCCTCCCATTGGTGGGAGGTCCTTTAACTATGCTGTCTAAACTCTCATTCCTCGCCGAGTATAATTTCTGTTTGTGACGCTGAACCTCATCACTTCTAGCCTGTTTGCCTCTTACCTTGCTGCCTGACCCTGCCTAGTACCTTGGACTTCATGATACTCTGCTGCACTGACCCTGGCATTGGATACGACGACTCTGCTCTCTCCTGCACTGACCCTGGCTTTGGATACGACGACTCTGCTCTCTCCTGCACTGACCCAGGCTTTTGCTCTACGACGACTCTGCTTTCTCCAATCCTGACTCTGGCTACTTCCCACAACAATCCGCTACGCTCCACTCCTAGACCCGGCAAGTACCACTTTTACGCTGTCTTCTATAACCCTGACACGGCTTGCAATATTATCCTACACTCTAGACCAGGGCTGCACAACATAGTTTAACAAGTTTAAAACAAGTTTAAAAAAATGGCGGCGATCCCCCCCCTCTTCCCCCTTCTCGTGCGCGAGTCGGCGGCGGTGGTGCGCAGGGGCAGCAGCAGGACGCGGCAGCCGTGAGTCATTTATTTTTTTCAATAGCAGGATGCCGGGATTGGAGGTCAGAGCCGGGGGCGGGGCTTAGTACCGGGGAGGATGTGCTGAGCTAAGGTGTGTCGGGCTGCTGCAGGGGTGGGAGTGAAAAACGGGCTGTGGGTGGGTGGGAGTGAAAAACGGGCTGGGGGTGGGTGGGAGTGAAAAACGGGCTGGGGGTGGGTGGGAGTGAAAAACGGGCTGTGGGTGGGTGGGAGTGAAAAACCGGGCTGTGGGTGGGTGGGAGTGAAAAACGGGCTGTGGGTGGGAGTGAAAAACGGGCTGTGGGTGGGAGTGAAAAACGGGCTGGGGGTGGGTGGGAGTGAAAAACGGGCTGGGGTTGGGTGGGAGTGAAAAACGGGCTGGGGGTGGGTGGGAGTGAAAAACGGGCTGGGGGGGTGGTAGTGAAAAACGGGCTGGTGGGGGGGGGGGGCAAATGGTCTGCTGTGGGGTGGGGCAAACAGAGTGGTGTGGTGGGGGGAGAAGGGATGGGTTAGAAGGGGGAGAGAGGAGGCGGGGGGGAGAAGGGGGAGAGAGAGGAGGCAGAAGGGGGAGAAGGGAGGGAGAGGGGGGAGAAGGGAGGGAGAGGGGGGAGAAGGGAGGGAGAGGGGGGAGAAGGGAGAGAGGGGGGGAGAAGGGAGAGAGAGGGAGGCAGAAGGGAGAGAGAGGGGGGGAGAAGGGAGAGAGAGGGGGCAGAAGGGAGAGAGAGGGTGCAGAAGGGAGAGAGGGTGCAGAAGGGAGAGAGGGTGCAGAAGGGAGAGAGGGGGCAGAAGGGAGAGAGTGGGGGCAGAAGGGAGAGAGGGGGGAGAAGGGAGAGGGGGTGGAGAAGGGAGAGAGGGGGAGCAGAAGGGAGGGGGGGGCAGAAGGGAGCCGGGGCAGAAGGGAGAGAGACGGGTAGAAGGGAGAGAGACGGGGAGAAGGGAGAGAGGTGGCAGAAGGGAGAGAGACGGGGAGAAGGGAGAGAGACGGGGAGAAGGGGGAGAGAGAGAAGAAGCAGAAGGGAGAGAGAGGGGGGAGAAGGGAGAGAGAGGGGGAGATGCGGGGAGTGGATGAGATGAGGAGGGGAGATGCGGGGAGTGGAAGAGATGAGGAGGGGGAGATGCGGGGAGTGGAAGAGATGAGGAGGGGGAGGTGCGGGGAGTGGAAGAGATGAGGAGGGGAAGGTGCGGGGAGTGGAAGAGATGAGGAGGGGGAGGTGTGGGGAGTGGAAGAGATGAGGAGGGGAAGGTGCGGGGAGTGGAAGAGATGAGGAGGGGGAGGTGCGGGGAGTGGAAGAGATGAGGAGGGGGAGGTGCGGGGAGTGGAAGAGATGAGGAGGGGGAGGTGCGGGGAGTGGAAGAGATGAGTCACTGTCATCCACCCACCGCCATTCACCCAACTGTCATTCACCCACCCAGTCACTGTCATTCACCCACCCACTCACTCACCCACCCACCCAGGCAGGCAGTCACATGTCTTTTGTTGAAAATATAAAAAATAAACAGGTTGCATTGTAATGTTTTTTTCTGTATCACAATAAGAAAACAGTTAAGTAAAAGTTGCGCGCTAAAATATATTTTTTCGTGGTAGGTGCGCTATGGGTTCGGGGGGGGCCCTGCTCCTTTCATTTGTCCCGGGCCCCATGATTTCTGTTGACGGCCCTGTGGGTGATGTGAGGTGCATGAGGGGGGAGGGTGATGGGAGGTGCAGGGGGGAGGGTGATGGGAGGGGTGATTTGAGGTGCAAGGGGGGTGATTTGAGGTGCAAGGGGGGTAATTTGAGGTGCAGGGGAGGGTCATTGGAGGTGAATGGGGTGTGATTTGAGGTGCATGGGGGGTGATTTGAGGTGCAGGGGGGGTCATTGGAGGTGCAGGGGGGTCATTGGAGGTGCAAGGGGGTGATATGAGGTGTATGGGGGGTGATTTGAGGTGCATGGGGGGTGATTTGAGGTGCAAGGGGGGAGAGTGATGTGAGGTGCAAGGGGGGTGATTTGAGGTGCAAGGGGGGAGAGTGATGTGAGGTGCAGGGGGGAGAGCGATGTGAGGTGCGAGGGGGGAGAGGGATGTGAGGTGAAGGGGAGGGTGTGATGTGTGCGCTGTGCAGGGGGGCATTGTGTGTTTGATGTGGAGGGGGAGTATTATGAGGGGGAGAGATGGGGTTATGAGAGATAGATGGGGAGTATCGCAAAGGTTGATAGTGAGGGGTTCTTGGGGAGATATGATGATGATGATGAGGTGCTGGAGGAGAGATGGTGATGGTGATGGTGATGATTTTACCCGTGCGGCCTAATTTTTTTTCCCTTGGAGCAGTTCGGCCCTTCTCACTTTACGAGTTGTGCAGGCCTGCTCTAGACGCACCCTCGCGGTTGTGGTCGGCGTTCTATACCAATCCCTACCTCAGCCCCGCAGTCGCGCCTTGTTTTGTGGTGAGCTACGCGTTACAGTATGCTCGGCCACACAAACTTCGACCCCCGCTGAGGTAGGAAAAGTCCTGAGCACGCCAACGCCCTGTCAAATCTTGAAAATAAATGGGAGTCTAATGACCAAAATTTGAGAACCCTCCAGGAGGACTTTAGAACCTTATCCCTCCATCTACAAGGGCCACGCACTGATCCCGCGCAATTGGTCACTAGTACCTCTCTCATGCCTTCTTATCTGTCCGAACCTCGGCTTCCCACGCCCAATCGGTATGGAGGAAATCCTCACGAGTGTCGGGGTTTCCTTAACCAATGCTTCATTCAGTTTGAGATTATTTCTTCCCGCTTCTCTTCTTCTCGTTCCAAGGTAGCCTACATAATCTCTCTCTCCTCATAGATGATGCACTTGCCTGGGCTTCTCCCATATGGGAGCGAAGATCCGACCTCAATCAAAGCATTAGAGCCTTTACCAAGGAATTCCGCAGGGTGTTCGATACACCGGGTCAAAAGGTATCTGCAGCTTCTGCTCTATTCTTTATTTCTCAGGGTAACCGCCCAGTCGCTCGTTATGCACTCGAGTGTAGGACCATTGCCGCAGAGACTGAATCATTGTCTGCTGCCTTCTGGCAGGGATTGTCTAAAACCGTGAAAGATGAATTTGCGACTCACGACCGGCCTACCGATCTGGAGGATCTCATTGTGGTCTGCATCAAGGTGGACCATCGCCTTCAGGAGAGAAGGACGGAGAGACGACTTGTAAGGTCCCGCGCTGCGGGGAACCCCGCTCTTGGCGCTCCCTTACCTTCTACCACCACCCGAATCCTCGGCGTCGTTCCTCTGCCGTCGGCGTCACCCCCGCGGCTGCTCTCCCTCTTCCATGTCACGCGCGTCACCATTACAGGGACGCGCGGACCCAGGCAATTCATACCCGGCATCCTGAATGTAGTCCCGCCTCCTCCTTGCGGGCCTGCGCACTAGCGCGCTCCACAGCCCCAGGTCTACCCTGGCCAGCCCCCAGGCCCCTCTCCCCTATCAGGATGAATCCCTGGACCGCACCTCCGCTCCTCCCTTCCCCTGATAGGTTTCTGCCCACTATTTAGCTCTGTCTCCCCATTCTCCCAGTGCTCTGCATAGCTACTGTACCTTGGTGCTGTCTGCTTCTGCTTGGCTCTCTTGTTTTTTTAGCCCCTGTTCCGGTCCCCGGATTCTCTGCTGACCTCCCTGGATTTTCACCTTGGCTTTTGATACTCGACCACGCTGCTTTCTGGACCCCCTGGATCTGGCTTACGGACTCTCCTCCATGCTGTCTTCTATATCCCTTGGACTTGGCAAACGGATCTTCGACGACGCAGCTCTCTCATCTCCACGACCTTGGCTTACGAACTCTCTACGACGCAACCATCTCTACTCCTTGACCATTGGCTTATGGACTCGACCATTCTACGCCGGATTTGTCAAGTACCTAATTACACCTATTTTTGTCCCCGGACCAGCTTCGCTACTTACCACATTCCGTTCCACCTCAGTACCGGGGTCTCGTCTGGTTTGCGGGCAGGCCGAGCGTTATACAACTTCATCGCACGGCCCCTACCAGGATAAGCCCCAACCAGGTGGGTCAGTTTGATTTACCTGTCCCAGACTCATCTGAATCTATGCAGTTGGGAGTCACTACGCTCTCACGTTCAGAGAACAACGCCGCATAGACGCTGGACTTTGTCTATATTGTGGGGGTCCTGGACATTTCGCTTTCTCTTGCCCCAACAAGGCGGAAAACGCAAGGTTCTCATGAGGCCTAGGGGAGTCTTATTGGGAACGATCTCTTTATCCCCTATAGCCAATCCCCTATTCCAATCCCACAAAGATCCTTGTGCCTATCTCCTTGTCGGGTAAGGGATTTTCTGTATCCACATTGGCCTTTCTTGATTCGGGTTCCGGGGGCAACTTAATTGATCAGAGCTTTGCAGAGAACCATAAGATTCCTCTAGTGTGCAAGAAGAATCCTATTGCCTTAGATGGTAGACCGCTTCAACCTGCATTCATCTCTTTGGAGAACCAGATTATTCAGCTAAGGTCTGTAAACAACCATCTGGAAGATATTTCTTTGAATGCCATTCAGACTCCTTCTATTGCAGTCATCTTGGGACTACCCTGGCTACAAATCCATAATTCGCGGATTGATTGGTTGAACAAGGACCCTATTCAGTGGAGTCCACACTGCGTTCAAAATGGTCTTGAGGGCTCAACCAGCGTTTGTGCAACTACTGTACCTTATCTGAAGACAAGGATAGGGTACAATTGCCGGAGGAATACATCGACTTCAAGGATGTCTTCGGCAAAGTCAAGTCTGAAATACTTCCTCCACATCGTCCCTACGATTGCCCTATCGAATTGCTTCCCGGTACCTCACCGCCTAGAGGAGCCTCTTACCCTCTGTCTATGCCTGAAACTAAAGCCATGAAGGAATATATTGCTGAGAATCTTCTGAGGGAGTTCATCCGCAAGTCCACATCTCCCGCTGGAGCCAGGTTTTTCTTCGTAAAGAAAAAAGATGGGACCCTGCGACCTTGTATTGACTATCGAGGTCTCAATAAAATTACTTGTTGCTAAGCTCCCCTTTACCCTTGAGGTGGATGCATCCGACGTCGGTGTAGGCGCTGTTCTTTCCCAGAGAAAAAATCCTCAGGCCAGGCTGCATCCTTGTGCTTTTTTCTCCAAACAATTTTCTGCAGCTGAACGTAATTATGATATTGGTAATCGTGAACTCTTGGCCATGAAACTCGCATTAGAAGAATGGAGACACCCTTTAGAAGGAACAGAGATGCCTATAACAATTCTTACGGATCACACGAATTTGTTTTACATCGAGGGAGCTCATCGCCTGGGAGCTCGCCAAGCCAGATGGTCACTCTTCTTTTCAAGGTTCAACTTTATCTCCTACCTTCCTGGGACGAAAAACGTCAAAGCAGATGCTCTGTCTCGTCAGTTTTCTCTTGTGGATAATTCTGAGGATCAACTCAAGTTTATTCTTCCATCTAGACTAATTCTTTCTTCCACTAACTTTGAGGCTTTCATGGATATTGTTCTTCAACAAAACCAGATTCCTGATAACCTTACAGTTCCTGAGGGCCGCCTGTTTACTTTGCGCACACGACAATGAACCTGCACATCGAAAGTGGCCTCTCGGTTTCAGGTCGGTGTTTACAAATCCCCACCTCAGCCCCGCGGTCGCGCCTCGTTTGTGGTGAGCTACGCGTTACATTATTAGAGAGAGTGTAACGAGTGCTCGCCACAAACAGGATGGGACCGCGAGGCTGAGGTGGGGATTTGTAAACACTGACCTGAAGCCGAGAGGCCACGTCCGATGTGCAGGTTCATTGTTGTGTAGCCAGGTCAGAGTTTGGAGACGTAAGGTTGTAGATATACTCGCCATGGTCGAGGGTAGGAGATTGGAGCGTATTTGAGGTCACTTGGTCGAGGGTAGTAGAAGGTAGAGTGCTAGATATCCAAGTCAAGGTCAAGGGTAGTAGAAGGTAGAGTCCTGTGGTCCAGTTCACTCGAATGCAAGACAGAACAAGGCACAGAAAGGCAAGGCAGGACAGGGCATAACAGAGTGCTTGTGACCAGCACAATGTCACAAGTAAAGAACTATTGTGCTCAGCCGATTTGCAGAGGCAATTGCTGAGCATATAAAGGAGAAACAGCTAATAGGTGAACAGCTGCACAGCAGAAGCTGATACTAGAATCAGGCCACTAATTTATTGCTGGGCGGGGTGTGCACAGCAGGCACTAATGAAGCTCCAGCTGTACCAAAGTCTGGATCAAACTCGGGCGGCGGAGCCTGTACCCAATGTTGACATCACGGGGGACATCAACAGAGGGTTGGGGTTCCTTACAATGCTTCTGATCTCAGACGCGCTATTAAGGAGGGTTGAACGCAGAATTTCACAATATAATTATAGGGTTACAAAACCAAAAAAATTAAACGCTGGTGTCGCCATTTGTTGCAATTGACTTCAACTTGCAACTAGCGCAGTGCGTGCTGTTTACTTGTTGGCTGCTTCCTGGAAAGGACCTTTTATTCATTGCATTGTAGTTCCCCTTATTTTTTTTTATATCTTAAAAAAAAAAAAAAAAATTAAATTTAGTTTTTTCTTCTTTATATTACTGACTATTCAGGGAACATATTTTGTGATATCCTATTTCATTTTAATGTCTACTGACATCTACTCATTGGGCCAAATATAAGGTGTGTAATTCTCTCCCCTTTGACAAATCCAGCCAATATAACTATAGGTTAAGAGTGCATACTGTACAATTGGGTCATCCCCCCCCCCCTGTCATTGGAGGGATTATGTTCTATATCCGTATATGTAACACCCAGGGAGCTATTTAACAAAACGGGAGTCAAATCTACACAACATTATCTGAGGAGAAATTCCCACCAAGGATTAGACGTTTTTCTTTGATAAACAGGGTGCTGTTTCACTCCAGGTTTCCAGCCAGGAACCTTCATGTATTATCCCCAATGTTTCATGCTACATTCATGAAAGCCAAGCTGCCAGTTAAATGGTCCTTTTTCATACGTGGTCCTATTTACATTCTGATCATGTAGTGTGGAATCATTCGCCTGTTTTCTGCCATCAACATTGCAATAGCGGCTTAAAGAAATCAGAAGCGAGAACTGCAATGGCCGAGTTACTGCTTAATATACAGAAAAGGAAAAAGGAATAATCCCCATAGCACAGGGTATTATTACCTGGAAGAGTCACAGTACTGATGGCTTGTTAACAAAGGGATTATCACTGTTACTTTACTTATTATATTTATTTGTATTACATATTTTATTATTATTATTGAAACTCTCCTCAGTGCCCACCGCCCCGCTCTTCCCTCTGAAGGGGATGGGTAAAAATGAGTCTGATGTATTTTTTTTTTCTTTTTAAATAACTGGGTCTGTTGCCTAAATTTAACACATGAAATCTGGGTAAATAACATGTCTTTCAGTGCAGTATTTTATGGATTAGCACCACTTAGTATGTATGTATGTCTTTATTTATATAGCACCATTAATGTACATAGCGCTTTATAGCAGTAATACATGTGACAATCATATAAATAACAAATAACACGTAATGGGAATAACTGCTTAAGACATAAAAGTAACATTTAGGAAAGGGAGTCCCTGCTCTGAAGAGCTTACAATCTAATTGGTTGGTAGGAATAATGTACAGAGACAGTAGGAGGACATATGATTCCTTAAGCATGTATGTCTTAAGGTGGGTCTTAAAGGTGGATAGAGAGGGTGCTAGTTGGGTATTGAGGGGAAGGGCATTCCAGAGGTGTGGGGCAGTCGGTGAGAAAGGTTTAAGGTAGTAGAGGGCTTTAGATACAAAGGGGGTAGAGAGAAGACATCCTTGAGCAGAACGCAAGAGTCAGGATGGTGCACAGCGAGAAATTAAGGCTGAGATGTAAGGAGGAGCAGAAGAGTGAAAAGCTTTAAAGTGATGAGGAGAATTGAGTGCGATTTGATTGGAAGCCAGGAGAGGGATATCACAAAGTCCAAGGCAGGGTCAGGCAGCAAGGATAAGAGGCAGACAAGGCAGGGTACTGGATGCAGTGAGATGCAGCGTCACAAAACACTGGTTATGCTCGGCAAGGAAGGGAAGCTCAGACAGGGTATAAATAGGACCTCCCTCCAATGGGAGGCAACCAGGAAGTGGAGGAACCCTCACTGATAGGCTGCTGGATCGTGCAGGTGCGTCCTATTGCACAGCCGATTAGGAGTGGGGGTGGGACCTCTAGAGGGCGCGCGCGTAACCCGCGCATCACGCTGGGGACCCGGTCGCGTGCCACTCGTGCGCGCCATGGCACCAGCGTCTGTGTGGGGGCGGAGGCGGGACCCGAGGCGAGAAGGGAGGGACTTGTGTGACCGCTGTGCCGCGTACGTCCTTTGTCAGAGCGGGGGCGGAGACCACATGATGCTGGAGAGAGTGCGAACCGTGCATGCGTCGCGCATCATTGCCGCTGGGGAGAGTACGTACCCATGACACGGAAACCACAGAGACAGACGGAGCCCGCGCACTCCGCATGCGAATCCTGATGGACAGGTTAAGGGGACAGAACCGTCGGAATGGCGAATCCTCACAGCGCGCACGTCCATCGCAAATTTGGGTTGTGCGGTGGGAGTTTTCAAACTGAAAACTCCACCGGTGGCAAAGTGCAGCGTTGTCGCTTCGATATTTTGCCAGCACAACCCAAATTGAAATTTGGGGCTACAGTCGCGTGACGCGAGCTGATTCAGCCAATAAAGGCGAACCAGCTCCATGACGCGTTCGTTACATGCCCCCGCCACGCCCCCAAAACTCCGCGACCTGACTCCTGCAGTTTGAGCAGAGATCGCTGGGCTGCAGGAGTGCGCGGGGGGGGCGCGAATGCTAGTAAGCAGACGTAGCGCCCTGTCTGAGCTAGCCGTAAGGGGTCTCATCAGGTTGATGGATATTTTCCGTATCTGTCACCTATAAGTATTAAATACAAATATAAAGTTACACATGGGGTTTGATTTCATCTGGATGTTTCCTTTTGTGTACTGTCACTGTGGGTCCAGCAAGTTATTGTACAGCCATAATGTTATTGGTTCTCTTATAATAAGGACAGGGTGAGATAACAGTAAAGAACATATTTGATTGACAAACACTTGACCTTCTGAGGCCCCTAAGAAATTGAACTGGCGCATGGCACCTTTGAATGTGCTTAGATTTAAGAGGGCCCATTGAGAAAAAGATCAAGCCTACAAGACACCTTGCAGGAAGTTTAGAAGTATAAAACTGACATGATGTTGTTACATTTTTTTTATGGACACATACACATACAAATCTATGACATGGGGAACAAAAGCCTTGATCTCCCCAAGCTGTCCATGACAGAAACCCAAACCCTGCCCTCGTTACTGTATATCAAGAGTTAACTTTCTTTTCATGTTGCATTGTATAAAATGGGAATATCCTTCCTATTGGCCGCGTGACTGATGGAGATTTAACACTCTGTTTAGTTTTCCCCTGCTGCGGATGGTACCGGTGCTGCCTTCAGCCGTAAGTACTTTAAGAACCACAGGGGTAAAAAAAGAGAAAGGAGTAGCGGGAACCGCTCCAGTAAATGTATTTCAAGTCAATGGCAGTTTCCAAAAGTTGTATATTGAAGATTAGTCTCCAGCGTAAAGGGGTTATTTACTGACGTCTCACAGCAACAGCAAAACTGGGACACAAGAATTGCATCAGGTTTCTCAAAGAAAAATTCCAGTTGATTTCAGTATGATTACTTTTCTTTGACAAGTATGTATTTGCCCCAGTTTTGCAGCCCAGGAGGCTTGAGTAAATGCACCCAAAAGCTGGCGTTGTGAACATTGTTTGCCTGTGAAAAAGTTGCAAACAGGGAATCTTAATGTGCCAAGAAGTTCCAATGAACTTAAAATGATCTTGTTTTTACGATTTAAACACACACACACACACACACACACACATAGACAAGAACACTATTCTTGTGCTGTCTTTTTCTGATAGTTGAGTCATGAAGACTCAAATTAGGCTAGGCGAGAGTGACCTTCAGATCGTTGAATGTTATTCTAGGGTTGTAACTTCCTAGATGATTAGTGTTAAGGTTAGGGTTAGGTTTGTTTCTGGAGAGATTTTGTTAGTATGACAGCTCCTGGGTAGAGTTACTATGGTCTTGAACTTTCTCCATTGGTAGACTGTCTGACAGTGTATTGGATTGGTGGAGCCCCAAATCTTTAGAAAGGGCTTTGTAACCCTTTCTAGGCTCATGAGCATCAATAACTGCTTTCCTGAGGTTCTCAAAGATTTCTTTTGATCGTGGCATGACATGTTTCCACACACCTGTATGGTGAAGACCAAACTCGAAAGTTTCTAATCTCTATATACTGGATATTTAAGAAAAGATTAATTTTTATTCAAGGTTATCATGGAAAAACTATGGAACTTACGTAATTATGATCGGGGTTCACATACTTTTTCTTGCCACTGTGGAGATATATATATATATATGTATATGTGTATATGTATATGTGTATATGTGTATATGTATGTATATATGTATGTGTGTGTATATATATATATATATATATATATATATATATATATATATATATATATATATATATAATTATTAAGGTTATGGTGGGTAAAAAAAGTGACAAAAACCCTCCACAGTAAAGCATAAAGCAACTGTAAATATTACTGTATGTTCATTTGCATGTCTTAGACAGGTCTGCAACCCTGTCTTTCCCCATTATCGCCCAGCATACAGCGCTTCCACTGCAGTAAGGGATTCTGGGAAATGACATGCAAATGAGCACTCAGTGCCACCTTTTGTCTCAAGCTCGTATTACACAAGCAAATCCTCAAGCCAATGCATGCTGTTTTAAACACAGCTTTTAGACAGAGGCTGGGATGAGATGCAAAGGCATTAAACCCACTCACAGACATGTTTCAACCTTGATGGGTATCATCAGTGTGAGGTTGGTTGTAATGGCTAAGCTGGTTTTGAGACTATAGACTAGGTAATCACCACAATGGGGAAGGTCCCATTCTGTAGGACCGAAACGTTGGGTTTCTGGATGTATTTTTGCTATCTTACTATATATTTCTGAAAGCGTCCTATGTGGCTATGTCTGTATGTGTCTCCCTGTGTGTCTCCCTGTGTCCCTAGGGGCAATCCCATTGGACCTTGGGCCAGGCCAATGAGATTGCTCCCTTGGGCCGCCCGCCCCCGCACACCTCTCATTGGCCTGAGGCGGAGTAACGGGCCAAAGGGGACACACACACACACACACCCCTCTGTCCTCCCCCCCCCATCACGTGCGCCGCCCTGCACCGGCTCCCGGACGGAGGGGAAGCGCGGCCCTCCTGCCCCTGCCGCCAACTGCAGGTTCCTCCCCCCTCGCTCTCAACCGGCTCCCGGAAACACGGAAGATAAGCGCGGCACGGCCCTCCTACCCCAGCCGCCAATGCTCCCTTACCTCCCCGGCGCTACCTTAACTCCCCGGCGCTCCCTTAACTCCCCGACGTTCCCTTAACTCCCCGGCGCTACCTTAACTCCCCGGCGCTACCTTAACTCCCCGCCCGCTGGGGGGGCCAAGCAGCCTCCTCGGATCTCTGTCTGTGTGTGTGTGTGTGTGTGTGTGTGCCCTTCACCCCCCCTGCCCTTCACCCCTACCTCTGCCCTTCACCCCCCCTACCCTTGTCCTTCACCCCCCCTACCCTTGCCCTTCACCCCCCCTACCCTTGCCCTTCACCCCCCCTGCCCTTCACCCCCCCTGCCCTTCACCTCCCCTGCCCTTCACCCCCCCCACCCCTGCCCTTCACCCCCCCCACCCCTGCCCTTCACCCCCCCCCACCCCTGCCCTTCACCCCTGCCCTTCACCCCCCCACCCCTGCCTTCACCCCCCCACCCCTGCCTTCACCCCCCCCACCCCTGCCTTCACCCCCCACCCCTGCCCTTCACCCCCGCCCTTCACCCCCGCCCACCCCTGCCCTTCACCTCCCCCCACCCCTGCCCTTCACCCCGCCCCTACCCATGCCCTTCACCCCTGCCCTTCACCCCCGCCCCCTACCCCTGCCCTTCACCCCCCCTACCCCTGCCCTTCACCCCCCCTACCCTTCACCCCCCCTACCCCTTCCCTTCACCCCCCCTACCCCTGCCCTTCACCCCCCCTACCCCTGCCCTTCACCCCTCGCCTGCCCTTCACCCCCCCCGCCTGCCATTCAGCCCCCCCACGCCTGCCCTTCACCCCCCCCACGCCTGCCCTTCACACACACCCCCCGCGTCTGCCCTTTGACTGACGCACGCACACAAACCCTGACAGGCGCACGCAGACAGACCCTGACTGATGCACGCACACACCCTGACTGATGCACGCACACACCCTGACTGACGCACGCACACACCCTGACTGACGCACGCACACACCCTGACTGACGCACGCACACACCCTGACTGACGCACGCACACAAACCCTGACTGGCGCACGCACACAAACCCTGCCTGACGCACGCACACACACACACTGACTGACGCACGCACACACACACTGACTGACGCATGCACACACTGACTGGCACACGCACACAACCCCTGACAGCCGCACGCACACAACCCTTGACAGCCACACGCACACACACCCTGATGCACACACACACACACACACACACACACACACACACACACACACACACACACTGACTGACACACACACTGACTGACACACACACACACACACACACACACTGACACACACACACACACTGACTGACACACACACTGACTGACACACACACACACACACTGACTGACAAACACACACACTGACTGACACACACACTAACTGACGCGCGCGCGCACACACACCCCCCCCCCACACACACACAGTGACTGACGCACGCACACACACACTGACTGACTGCCGCACTCACGCACACACTGACTGACGCGCACACAAACACTGACTGCCGCACACACACACTGACTGAGGCGCACACGCACGCACACACTGACTGAGGCACACACACACGCACACACTGACTGTGTGTGTGTGCGTCAGTCAGTCTGTGTGTGTGTGTTTGTGTTTCTGCGTCAGACTCACTGACGCGCGCGCGCACACACACAGTGACTGACTGACGCACACACAATGACTGACGCACACACACTGCATGAAGCTGTAAAGGGGGACAAACAGAGCTGTAAAGGAGGGAGGGGGGGGACTGGATTGATGTGAATGGGGGACAAACAGAGAGAGGGGGGAGGAGAGAGGAGAGAGAGAGGAGCGGGAACATTACATCCCGGGCAACGCCGGGTCTCTCAGCTAGTCACTAATACACTTTGATTTTCAACATTGACTGCTGTCTCTTGTTTACCAATCCTTGGAACGGTAACGTATAAATATATATATATATATATATATATATATTTGTTAGAGCCCAGCAGCGCTTTATAATTTTTACAAACTACAATACAAAATTAATACAGGAAATATAATACAGATGGGATATGTATGTATGTCTTTATATAGCGCCAAAAGTGTACTCAGCGCTTCACAAAGAATACAGTACAGGGAATTATAATAATACAATAAGTGCATCAAAATCAGACAATAGGAAAGGAAATCCCTGCTCTGAAGAGCTTACAATCTAAGAGGTTTGATGGGAAATTTAAGAGACAGCAGGTGAGGGAATAAGTGCTGTAGATGGCAGTGCTTGGTCACAATGGGTATTAGGAGTGACTGAGTGTAGGACAGTAACCATGAGTGCAGGCTATTGGGTTGCTTGGTTTGTGGGGCAAGTTTTAAGGTTAGTCAGTATTAAATTGTGAGGGTTAACACAATTTACAGGGGAGGAGATGGCACAGAGGCATGGGTGAGATCAGGTGTGTATGTCTGGGTTCAGGCCTAGGGGAGATCCCCAGCAGCAGGAAGGAGTACAGTAGATAGAGGTTGTGAATAGAGGATTTCTGTGGGTGTTTTTTATTGAGAGGTAAAGAAGTTGATGGAAGAAAGGTGTATAAATAATGGTGGAGGGGGGAGTGGGGAAGTTGGAGAACAGTGTTCTCACAGTTGCAAAGTTGGTGTTCAGAGTCCAGATGTTCCTCAAATCTTCACCTCCAATTGCAACTCCAAAATTAACTCTACCAGACACTTTAAATGTGACACGTACTGTAAGATGGGACACACAGCCTAGATGGATGGTCTTAAATACTCTAAAACACAGCCACTTCACTAACAATTAAGGGAGGGGTTTGTCTATTCAGCTCAAGGAAACATACCCCGATAGTTAATTAAATCATAATTTCTCTTGCAATTGATGGTAGGAGTACACATTAAGACATACATGTAACATTGGGGAGGAGGGGGGGAAAGAAGCCCAGCTGGAGTTGCTTCAGGCACCCACTACGGAGGTGAATATCTCGGAATCAGGGGGTACCCGGAGCTGAAATAAACCTGGTTCAACTCTGGAGACCCCCTGTTTCAATCCTATTACACTACAAAACAAAATGTGCAAAATAAGACACTTTTGCAGTTTGAAAAATCTGGTGGTGTCACATCTGCTTTGCAGTAGAATACATAGAGTATATGCTTGTATATAATAAGTGAATGTATGTATGTATGTGTAACGCACTTTCCCCCACCCCCTGGGAGATGTATGTTGTGCGATGCGATACCTATGGCTCACAGGAAACCAGAGCCTCCACTGCTGGGAACCTGGGGTGTACTTGAATTGGAGCTCGGTAGCGCCTCAACCTGTACGGGATTCTACTGTGTGGAATTACCCCGTTACAGGACAATAAAGAATATACACATGGAAAGCATAACAGTTTACTATATGTCACTAATAAAGTACAACTACCCTTCAGGCCTCCAGGCCCTTGGGCACCCAACCAACCCGGTGTCCGCAAGGTCAATACCCCAACCCAATGTATGGTACAGCGCTGCCCAGTTAGGTGTAAGAGTGAGTTGGTGCACTTTGTTGGGTACCTGCTGGGTGTGTCCACACTCGGGCGCTCTGATGCTGTATTGCGGATGATAGGATCCACGGATCCGGTGCCGTAACCCGCGACGCCTCAGCCTCTACGTTGGGTGGGTCCCACGTGGATGGTACCACCTTAAGGCTGCGGTCCCAGTGCCATCGAGACCACAGACCCCTACACACACAACCTACCCCTTCCTTGTCCCAGCTCCGACTGACGTGGATGCAGCGCGCGAAATGTATCAATGTAGAGAGCAGGGGATTGCTGCAGCCCTATTGGCTGATCTGCGCCATGTGGTATAATGCCCCTTTGCATTATGGGGCTTGTAGTTCCCCACAGAGCCCGCTACCTAATTAGTGCCTCGCGCGCCTACGACTGTGCATGCGCGGAACCTCGCGCATGCACAATGTAATCCAAGATGGCGGCGCCCTGCAGAGGGAGCCGCCGGAGCCTCCGCCGAGCTGATCGCCGCTCATACTTCCCCGCAGTGCCGTCCGCACCTGTTCCTGCCTCCGCTGCTGGCGTGACCGCGCCGGGAGATAAGGGGACACAGGGCACCAGGAGGACCCTGCTATATATGTATGCAGTGGTTTGAAAAAGAAAGTACACCCTCTTTGAATTCTATAGTTTTACATATTAGGACATAATAACAATCATCTGTTCCTTAGCAGGTCTTAAAATTAGGTAAATACAACCTCAGATGAACAACAACTCTTGACATATTACACCGTGTCATAATTTATTTAACAAAAATAAAGCCAAAATGGAGAAGCCATGTGTGAAAAAACAAGTATATCTTATGATTCAATAGCTTGTAGAACCACCTTTAGCAGCAATAACTTGAAGTAATCGTTTTCTTTATGACTTTATCAGTCTCTCACATTATTGTGGAGGAATTTTGGCCCACTCTTCATTACAACGTTGCTTCAGTGAGGTTTGTGGGCATTTGTTTATGCACAGCTCTCTTAAGGTCCAGCCACAGCATTTCAATCGGATTGAGGTCTGGACTTTGACTGGGCCATTGCAACACCATGATTCTTTTCTATTTCAGCCATTCTGTTGAAGATTTGCTGGTGTGCTTGGGATCATTGTCCTGTTGCATGACCCAATTTCGGCCAAGCTTTAGCTGTCGGACAGATGGCCTCACATTTGACTCTAGAATACTTTGGTATACAGAGGCGTCCATGGTCGACTCAATGATTGCAAGGTTCCCAGGTCCTGTGGCTGCAAAACAAACCCAAATCATCATCCCTCCACCACCGTGCTTGACAGTTGGTATGAAGTGTTTGTGCTGATATGCTGTGTTTGGTTTTCGCCAAACGTGGCGCTTTGCATTATGGCCAAACATCTCCACTTTGGTCTCATCTGTCCAAAAGACATTGTTCCAGAAGTCTTGTGGTTTGTTCAGATGCAACTTTCCAAACCTAAGCCATGCTTGTACTGTCATGAACTTTAACATTTAACATGCTAACTGAGAGTCTGAGATGTAACTCTTGGGTTTTTTGCAATTTCTGTTAGCATTGCACGGTCTGACCTTAGGGTTAATTTGTTGGGATGTCCACTCCAGGGAAGATTGGCTACTGTCTAGAATGTTTTCCACTTTTGAATAATCTTTCTCACTGTAGAATGATGGACTATAAGTTGTTTGGAAATGGCCTTATAACCCTTCCCAGATTGATGGGCAGCAACAATTGCTTCTCTAAGATCATTGCTAATGTCTTTCCTCCTTGGCATTGTGTTAACACACACCTGAATACTCCAGACCAGCAAACTGCTAAAACTTCGGCTTTTATAGAGGTGGTCACACTTGCTGATGATCAATTAATCAAGGGCATTTGATTAGCAGCACCTGTCTGCTACTTAGCATCTTAATTCCAATGGAAGCAGTAAGGGTGTACTTAGTTTTTCACACATAGCTTCTCCATTTTGGCTTTATTTTTGTTAAATAAATCATTACCCGGTGTAATATGTCATGTGTTGTTGTTCATCTGAGGTTGTATTTACCTAATTTTAAGACCTGCTAAGGAACAGATGATTGTTATTATGTCCTGATATGTAAAACCATAGAATTCAAAGAGGGTGTACTTTCTTTTTCACACAACTGTATATCCTTGTATGGTATGAGACTTTTAATGGTTCTCTATTGTATATTCTGAAACTGTGCGTTGTTGTAAGTTTGTTGTAGCCTTTGGTAACCTCTGGCAGCTATAGTTTTCTTTGAATTTTATTGGTTGTATCTCTGAGCATCTAGAGACTCTTGTAGAGGATTGATGGCGCTTTTACTACGTGACACAATGTTGTCACATACTTTACAGTACATTAGGTATACATCAAAGCTCAAACATGTAATATATCAGAGAATGTTTTTTTGCATCATTAGTAACTTCTCATTAGCAGTTAGTTATGTTGGATGTGTACAATTAATTGCAGTGGGGTTATTTCAAGACTTTGGATGTTTTCTACCTTAAGCATGTGTAACTGTGTTTCCCCCCCTCCCCCCCCAATTTCACATAGGGTCTCCTAAGGGAACTAGCTCTCTGGTTACATGGATCTTGTTGGTGCATACCTGCTGGTAACAGGAGGCCCTGAGTCTCCCGCGATGACATGGGGAATAACAGGACAGGCTTCTGGGGCTGTGCCCGAATTCTTCTTACTGGTGCAGCGCCTCCATCTTGTGCAGCCCCCAGTTGTGTGGGATGGAGTACCTGCAAAAGAGTTGTATTCCCCTCCTCCCAATATACTCCACTCTCAGACAGGAGGTACTGTATAGATAAAAGCAGATGTTCTTTATTGGTCCTTCCTGATTCAGCACAGTCTCTATCACAGCACACAGCAATCAAAGGTTGTCACCTTCAGGATGTCACTGGACATCACTCCTAGTCAGAGCCCTAGGAGCTGTCCTTGCTCTTCCCTTACCCCCCTGTGGAGTAAGAGGAATATCTCTCCCCTCTCCCAGAGGGAGGGCCTCAAGCGTACCAGAGCCCTGGCAGCTTGCTGGAACCGACTATCCTCTCCCAAAGCTGGAGAGGAACTCTCTAAAACAGGAAGTGGTAATTCATTTAGTACAGACCCAGTAGCCCCACCCCTATGCCCTTGACTGACACAAGGCATGAGCACTACCTTTTCTGACCAACTAAATTACAGTGAGTAGGGAAAACCCATATTTACTCCTGGTTACCTGCCCTTACCAGGGATTATTGCACAGGAGGAGGACAGAATAATAGCCCAAACCTACCAGGGCTATCTATACATGTTTAACGGTAAGTTTTATGTTATCAACGTATTATTTTTGTATAGCTGTGACTTGGAAGGGCAAGTACCCTGTTTGTTTGTTTTTTCTTTCTCCATTATACCATCGTATAGCATGATTTCCACCCTTTTTGCTAACACTGATTGTGTTATTCTGTATTCTAATTTGACTTCAGTGGAATTGTAATATACTGCAAATAACGTATTCTCTTCCTATTGTTGCTGTTTGTTTCTGAGAAAGTAACTCAAAGGTAAAGAAATATGGAAGATCAAGAATTCCAAGTGTGGTTGTTTTGAGATGGACTTACTAATGTGGATTCCAGAAGTATTCTTAGTATTTATTGTGTCAACATCTGTAAACATTTTAAAATAATTGAACAGTGTATCTGTGTCTTCAATTTACGCTTTTTTTTTTTTTTTAGGAATTTAACAATGAATTCAACACTGGAAACTAAGAGCCAGATGTATTCGCCCCACTCGCACGCATTTATAGATTTGACTGCAGATTTTACAGCCGGTAAGTAACTATTTAACAAATGTATGAATACAGACATCATTGAAATGTAACCCAAAGACTACAATGACCTGTGGCCCTCACATGGTCCCAGTGGGGTTAAAGGCATGTCTGCAGATATGTTTTCAAATTATGTCTTTCTGCAGAGTGACTAAAAGTGTGGAAATGTCCCTCTGTTTAGATTCCTCTGATGTGTCCCCTCTTAGATATTTTTGAGTTTGAGGAAAGCCGTGGAGACAATCTCACCAGTAGCGCAACCAGGAAGGATGCCAGGGTGCATTTGCACCCAAGAATTGCTATAGCGCTTAAAAAGGCCCCGCCGTCTTCGCCTTCAGCAATGAAACTGATTGCTGTGCGAGAGAGCGGGGCTCTGTTAAAGAGCAGCCCTCCTCTATCTGCATCACGGCATCATGTGCCGCTGCGTCATCATGGCGATGCGTGACACAGCGTCATCACATAGCAACGCGCCACCACGTAACGTCATTATGTCATGTCGCCTCCGCCACTCCACCCCCCAATTAGATTTTTTTATTGGGCCCCTGAATCACACCATTATAAAGTGTGCAGGTTTTCTGGATTGTGTTTTGGTTCTTGTTTCAGTTGTGTTACAAAGTTCACTCAGAAGTTTAACTTGAATGACCTTTGACAAGTTCGGATTTCAAACCAGCGATCTTGCCCATCCTTGTAGCAGAATCCCACCTCGCCATTTCTAGCCACTCTAGCTGTGAAGTGGTTCAAATGGTAGTCCTATTTTTGTACACGTTGCATTCATTTGACCTTTTTATTGTCACAATTACATGCCTGATTTTGAACTCGGCTAAAAGTTTTCTTGCTTTAGAGAAACATCGGTGTGAAAACATTTTTTTCAAGTGACTAAGAACCGGTCGCCATTGTGCTAACGAACTCGCCATAATTACTGCACATTTGCAATGTTTGCTGCATTCTTTCTTCAGTCACGTTGTATTCGTAGCTTGTACTTAAATAGCTGCAGGTATTGAGTCTTCTGGGATATTTGTCTTTACTCATTTTGCAGTTTTACTTGCAGACTTCAATTTATAAAGCTGATAAACCTGTCTTCAGTTAAAAAAAAAAAAAAATCATTCAAATGGTCAAGAAGATGAGTTATTTTGCTGTTGTGTTCAATATACACTACAGTATAATGCTATATGGGACTGACCCTATTATAAAGGTAATCCAAGCATCTTTTATTTTAAAATATGTAAATATATATTTAAAATAAAACACACATTTAGGATATTGCTTGGATTGGTCCTTTAACTTTACTATGTACAAGCAACTGAGGTTCCAAAAATTGTAGTGTCTGCTTTAATTATTACAGACCACATATCTTTAATTTAAATTTTCGTTTACTTTGCGTTCTATCTGGCAGTTTTATTACCAACATTAGATTTTACAACTATAATCGTTATGCTCCCTAGGAGTCTGCTGAAGCGTATAGGTTCCGCTTATTGTTTATATTGCTTGGTGCACTGTGAATATGAACAGGAAAGTTAGGAATGAAAATAACCAATATCTGCGGAGCGCAGAGGTGACTGCGGAGCGCAGAGGTGTCTGCGGAGCGCAGAGCACTACTCGACAAATTCACAGTGATATTCGTTTTGCGCCTGAACACTGACATATGTATGCCGATGGGCAAGAATGTCTTGCTGCCTGACTACCTATAAACTTTCTGCTCTTCCTTGTTTCTCCTGAGCGCTAGTGATTTGTTCTGTGACCTCCCAAAAAGTTTATCTTTTAAATAGTTTTGAATACTTGTAATGTTTTCTTTCAGGGTAGTTATATAGGGAAAATATTTTGTGAGCACAAAATGTAACCCTTTCAGTGCCACAGGTGGGCACCAAGACACTGATCGCTTATTGAATAAGGGCTAATACATATAAAAAAAGATTTCCAATGTTGGAATATAGTTCTGCTCCATTCTATTGGATAGGACCAATCTTCTCCAGCGATGAGGAAGACGCCTTTACAGCATAAGAGACGTAGGTCCATTTTTACTTAACGGCGTTATCCCATAAGACACCATTCAAATGAATGGGATGTGAGGTGTCCTTTCCGGTCCTTAAGGTACTGTATTTATGCAACCAGATCAGAGTTTCATGAGACCCGAGGAGAATAAAAACAAGCACAACTACTTAGATTGTAAGCTCTCCGGGGCAGAGCCTCCCTTTGCCTTATGTTTTTACTTGCC